>NC_141628.1:19358964-19611464 GCF_047967505.1 Dipteris shenzhenensis
ATTCACAGTGTTTTTTGGCTTTAGCTACCTAGGGAAGTCGGCCCGTGTTTTAGATGGATGTGAAATCCACGTTTCTGAATGGAGATCTCAAGGAGGAGGTATACATGGAACAACCACTAGGTTTTGAGATCCCCAGTTCAGAAGGTAAAGTCTACAAACTGAAGAAGGCACTTTATGGGCTTAAACAGCCCCATGAGCATGGTACCAATGAATTGATGGCTACTTTTTGCAAAATGGGTTCAGCAGGAGCCCATCTGATGCAAATTTGTATATCTTTAGAGAAGGAGGCAGGTGTATGATCGTGGTCCTTTATGTGGACGCGAAGCTCTCAAACGAGGATTCATCACCACTGGTGGACGAAGCGAAGTACAGAAGTCTTGTCGGCAGCTTGCTTTACCTATGCAACACACGGTCGAACATCAGTTTTGTGACTGGTGTACTAAGCAGGTTGTCCAATAAGCCTCGGGAGAACCATTGGAGGGCAGGGATGTGGGTGCTAAAATACATCAAAGGCACACTTGATTATGGCATCACTTATACCAAGGGCAACATCTTGACCGGATTCTGTGACTCGGATTGGGTAAGAGACGTGGACAACAGGAGATCAGTGATAGGGTACTGTTTCTCACTTGGATCCAGAGTTGTGTCATGGGTCAGTAAGAAGCAACCCACAGTTGCTCTTTCTTCTACCGAGGCCGAGTACAAGAAGTCTGCATGCTTTGCTTCTTGCAAAGCAGTGTGGTTGAGGAGGATTTTGGGGGACATGGGTGCAGCGCAGAACAAGCCTACGCAGTTATCATGTGATAATCAGAGTTGCATGGCGATTGCAAAGAACTCGGTGTTCCATGCTCACACAAAACACATTGATATTCAATATCACTTTGTATGCGAGCTCATCATGGATGGAGAGGTCGACTTGGTGTACTGTCCGACTATAGAGAATGCTGCAGACATCTTCACAAAGGCTCTTGGAAGAGACTTGCTGGAGAGGCATCTTCATCGACTTGGCATTGGGCCAAAAAAGTAAGTTCACTTGCGAGTGGACATTGAGGGGGGGTGTTAGATATCAATGCTCCACTCTCATGTAACTAGATGAGAACCAGCTAACTCTACTTGTAAGACCCCCATATGAGGAGAAGGCATTTGAGTAGCTCAGTTATCCGGTAGGTCCTATTTTGGACACCAGATGGGGGCCATGTGTGGCTTGATGGCTAGAAGGCTTCAGATAGAGTTGGCACACCACCAACTAGGCTACATGCAAGTGCGGGAAGGCATCCCTTAGCTGACTGCAGTAAGGGTAGACGGAGCATTTCCCGGGGAAGCCCACTCTTGGGTTGTAGGGCCTGTTTGGAGCCTCAGATGATCCCGGATCAAACAGAGACCGTAGGAATATTTTTACTTCATAATATAATAAATTTTTATTAACTCAAGTTAAAAATATATATTGTTAATCTATAAATTAATATAATTATTATATTAAAAAATATATAAATACATTAATTAAAAAGGTAGGGAGGTTTGAGTGGTTTTGAGGTTGAGAGAGAAATTTGTAATAGATTGTTTTCTAATTTTTTTTTTTGGAAAAATTATTGTGTGTCCAATAGGTTGGGAGAGTTTGAGTTTGAGAGAGATTCAATAGGTTGTGAGAGTTTGAGGTAAAGAGGGAAATTTGTGGGAAAAAAGATTTAATGATAAATATGGTTTTTTGAAGTTGTTGCGTATGCAACAGGTTTTTGAGAAAAGAACCATTGGAGTGCAGGGATGCGGGTGCTGAAATACATCAAAGGCACACTTGATTATGGCATCACCTATACCAAGGGCAACATCTTGACCGGATTCTGTGACTCGAATTGGTCAAGAGACATGGAGAGCAAGAGATCAGTGACAGGGTACTATATCTCACTTGGATCTAGAGTTGTGTCATGGGTCAGTAAGAAGCAACCCACAGTTGCTCTTTCTTCTACCGAGGCCGAGTACAAATCTGCATGCTTTGTTTCTTGCAAGGTAGTGTGGTTGAGGAGGATTTTGGGGGACATGGGTGCATTGCAGAACAAGCCTATGCAATTCTCATGTGACAATCAGAGTTGCATGGCGATTGCAAAGAACCCGGTGTTCCACGCTCACACAAAACACATTGAGATTCAATATCACTTTGTATACGAGCTCATCATGGATGGAGAATGCTGCGGACATCTTCACGAAGGCTCTTGGAAGAGACTTACTGGAGAGGCATCTTCATCGACTTGGCATTGGGTCGAAAAAGTAAGTTCACTTGCGGGTGGACATTGAGGGGGGCTATTAGATATCAATGCTCCACTCTCGTGTAACTACACGAGAACCAGCTAACTCTACTTGTAAGCCCCCCATATGAGGAGAAGGCATTTGAGTAGCTCGGTTATCCAGTAGGTCCTGGTTTAGACACTAGATGCAGGCCATGTGTGGCTTGATGGCTGGACGGCTTCAGATAGAGTTGGCACACCACCAACTAGGCTACATGCAAGTGTGGGAAGGCATCCCTTGACTGACTGCACTAAGGGTAGACGGAGCATTTCTCGAGGAAGCCCACTCTGGAGTTACGGGGCTCGTTTGGAGCCTCAGATGATCCCGGATGGCTTTGGGCTGAACGGAGACCGTAGATTAATTGCTCTGTTTTGCGCACCGGTTCTATCGTATGGTCGGTGGCCTATTTCGGGATTGACCCCTAGTCGACCATTTTGGGCGGATTGGGTCGGTCACCCAATTGAGCCTAACCGACTACGACTGGTGGCTATATAAGAGCAAGCCCATGAAGCCCATTTCATCACTGGCTATAGCAACCTGATTCCTTAGCATCCAGCCTCCGTCTTCTACTGTTTCCACCATGCCATTGAAGCTTCTTTCACAGGAGTGCACGGTTGGGAGGTAGCACCATCTATTGTATCAATTCTACAGTAATCAAAATTTTGATTCTCCATACTATCTTGTTTTCTCTCTTGTGTACGAGATCCTGTTATTTGTTGAGCATAGATGTTGTATTATTTTCTTACACTAAGAAGTCGGTGACATAAATGCACAATAGTCACCTTGGCATATCATGAGTGGAGCTCGATATCTCAACATCAACTTCACTTAGTGAGCTCAAAAATTGGGTTTTTTAGAGCACTAAATGGGTCACTTATATACAAATATGGCCTTATTAAACTAAAAAGTCAAGTGGTGACCTCTAATTAAAAAAAATATGGCTCAATGAAGCTATAATTCCCAAACTTGTGCATGGTGCCCCCATCCAATAACTATAATAATAATAATAGTAGTCTCCTAACTCTAGTTCAATTTTAACACTATGCTGATGGATAAAGTGAAAATATGACACCATATGAAAAGAGTTTGTTGAATTCAACATATAAGTGGTGTATAGATACATCATTTTTTTGAAAAAAAGGAATTCAATATATAAGTGGTGTATAGATACACCCTTTTTTTGAAAAACAAAGCATACAATACATTATCTTATTAGTGGTGTATAGATACACCATTTGTATAGAAAAAAGCATACAAACATTATCTTATGCATCTGAATCTCATTCAAAGTCATCAGATTCATGTTATGTATTTGCGCTTAATGGGTCAAGTCTTGCCAAATGACATTTAATATGGACACGACTTAGATCAAGGATTGTGATACATTTTTCAACATTGTATCCATGCTTCTTTTTAAAACTTCGTGTCCTAGATTTCCAGCAATGAATAATGATACCGACTTCCATCTCTGTTAATCCCTCATTATTTAGAACCCATTCACATTTCTTTTGCAAGCATCCCTCATAGAGTTGTTTTATTGTATATCTTCTTGGGAGATTTTTCAATGGCTTTGGTTCATACCATAAAGCTGTGAATGTTATAGGAGTTCCCTTGTCATCCCTTTCTATCTTAGCAACCTTTGCAACCCAAATTGGGCCACCTTGGTCATCCAACTCTGAACCTAGATCAGATGCCCAAACTGCAACAAATAGACCCTCTTCAATCTCATTAGATGGTATAAACTCTGGTAAGGGTTTGTTTCCCTTCCTGCCACAATATTTTCAAGGTAAAATGCATTCCTCTGCATCCTCCATATCTACTAACATATTTATATCCAAAGGAAAACTTGGTGACCTAGCTTGTTCCAGCCAAAAGGATTCACAGTATTCAATGCTCATTAAGTTTTCTTGTCTTTCTAAAGATTGAATAAGTGCTTCAGTTGATTTAATTGTCTCCAAATTCTTAGTTGATTGCTCAGGATATTTCAGCATCATACTTTGAAGATGTTTAATGAAGGCTTTCAAGCCTTTCATTTCATCTATGTCAAGTGACTTGTTTTTTGCAAGAACAAAACTGTTTCCTCCAATGAATTATTCGTTGTAATAAAGCATATGACTCATTCCATCTCGAGGGGGTCACTATGTATAAACCCTCTATATCACGTGCGTTCAAGGCCTATTTGTAAAATACCTTATCTGTCATTTTTCCATTAATAAAATGTACCCTTTTTCTATACAAATCTGTAATTTTTTTCCAAAATCCATTTAAAAACTCCCTTATGTAAGTAAAGTTTTGTAAATTGTAGATATTTAAAATATCCTTCTGTTGAACTCACGTGATAGGGTTACATATGATGACTAACCACCCCGAGCATTCCATAAATGATCTCCATCTACCGAGTAGTGCTTCCATTGCATTAGTGGAATATTGTTATGCATGTGAAACTAAAAGTAGTGTGGATTTGTGTGTCCTATTAGGGCATCATCTCTTGCTTGTAAATGTGGCTCCATGAATGCTCTCCAATCTACCATCCTCTCTAATATAGCCACTTTTGATTCTTCCTTGCGAGACCCTCCAATTTTTTTCCCAATTCGAAATAGTATATCCTCCATTGTCAAAAAATCCATTGACTTCAACACACCAGAGATAACACTGAAGATTTGATCTATGTCTTCATGTGTATGGCCGACAAGAAGAAAGCAAACTTCCACTTCTTCAAATATTTTCAAACCAACTAGCATAGAGCATAAAGAAAATATATATTTATTCTTGTTCTCTCTCCAACAATTATCAGCTTGTATCACAATCTATTAGGTAACATCCACGAGCATCTCTGACGTTTCTTATTGCTTTCATGATTGATGTAACAACCTGGTTACTATCATGGTCATGCAAACTATCAATCCATACATCACAAAAGATTTGGTATCCATGTACTAATACTCCACAAAAGTGTGCTTTTAGTCCACGTTTGCCCTCCAATGCTAGTGGGATACGTCTATATCGTGGCGAAGTTGTTGTACTGTGGTCCATGCCATCAATGGTGATGCACAATGGACTTATCGACATGTGAAATAGCTTCCTCTATCCAAGAAGCATACAACTTTTGAGCATCTTGCACATGACGTAAATGGATGCCATTTAATATATCTTCCTCGCTACTACTCACATTTACTATGTTCAATGGCATTTTTTAATTCAGTACATGTTTAATATATCTTCCTCGTTGCTACTCACATTTACTATGTTCAATGGAATTTTTTAATTCATCACATGTCTTAGATTTTGACATCCTTTGCTTTGATGGTGTCTTGACATGGAAAAAATCTCTACGCTAAATTTTGTACAAGGTTGACCGTGAAATCATGCTCTCATCTTTGTCTTGTAAAGTTTCATTGATAGTTTCTAGGACGACCTTCTTTGTCATTCCCAAATGAAGATGTTGTTGACATTCGACATGTCCATCTAGCATTGTTTATTAAAGATGAGGCTGTGGTAATGCATGGTCTTTGAGAACTTGCTTCAATGTTGCGGTTGCATTTATGGTGCTTCCATGGCATTTAAGCTTGTAGGTATTTCCATGAATTGTATGAACCGACTTTTCCCTTACACACACATGAATCATTAAATTTTGGTTGTATTTTAGGGTTAGGGTTTATGGTTTAGGGTTTAGTATTTAGGCTTAAGGATTTAGGGCTTAGGATTTAAGATTTACTGTTTAGGGTTTTGGGTTTATGATTATGGTTTTAGGGTTTAGGGTTTAGGGCTAAGGGTTAGGATTTAGGGTTTAGGGTTTAGGATCTAGGGTTTAGGGTTTAGGGTTTAGGGTTAAGGATTTAGGATTTAGCACTTAGGGTTTAGAGTTTATGATTATTATTTTAGGGTATAGGATTTAGGGCTTACGTTTTAGGGTATAGGGTTTAGGGTTTAGGTTTTAGGGTTTAGTATATAAGGTCATGAGCTTAGAGTCTAGAATCTAGGGTTTAGGGTCTGGAAATAAGGTTTTAGAATTTTGAGTTATAGGGGTTAGGGTTAGGGTTTAAGGTTTAGGGTTTAGGGTTGAGGGATTAGAACTGTTATATAAGTTTAAGAGCTTAGATTGTATAACCTAAGATTTAGGGAACTTTAGGATTTAAGATTTAGGGTGTAAGATCTAAGGTATATAGACTATATAAAATATGCATTCCAAAGTATTTAGTTTAGATATATATAGACTATATATTATATGCTTTCCAAAGGGTTTTGTTTACATCCAAGACTAGGTACGATCCTTTGCAAAGGCTTTACTTTAAGTAATTATAAGTCTACCTAGTTAAAGTATCCTATTGATTAGGGAGAAGCACATAGGCTAAAAGCACACTGATTCATATTTTCTTACATTCATGCTGCATGGTGTATTAGAAGAAATGAAGAAGTATCTGATTTTTTGAGAAAAGAATCAGATTTGAAAAAAAAAATCAAATTTATAAAAACTTGATTGTTAGAAATTCTTGTGTACACAACAGGTTAGAAATGAACTCACCTCTTGCAACATTTTGAAAATTTTGAGAATCTTGCAACAGGTTGATGAGAGGAGAGAAGCGTAGAGTGTGAAAAAATGAAGTTTGAATGAAAGAGAGAATGAAGAACATTCTACTTATAGTGAACCTAAAAGAACTAAAAAAATAAAAAAAGCTGACTTGACCTAAAAGCTACCCATTTCCTATAAAACACTACTTCTCCTCATTCTCTCTCACAACTTTCCTCAAACTCCACCACTACCCCACCCAGGTACTCCCTCCCTCCCTCCCTCCCCCTCTCCTCTCGCTTCCCATCCCCTCTCCTCCCTCCCCTCCCTTCCCCTCTCCTCTCGCTTCCCATCTCCTCTCGTCTCACTTTCTCTCTCCCCTCCCTTCCCCTCTCCTCCCGCTTCCCCCCTCCCTTCCCCCCTCCCTCCTCCTGCTTCCCCCTTCCCCTCCCTTCCCCTCTCCTCCCTTCCTCCCTCCCCTCCCTTCCCCTCTCCCCTCCCCTCCCTTCCCCTCTCCTCCCGCTTCCCCCCTCCCCTCCCTTTCCTGCTTCCCCCTCCCCTCTTCTCTCGCTTCCCCCCTCTGATGAGGATCTCCTCTCCCTCCCTCCCCTTCCCCTTCGGTACGTCTTTTTTTTAAAAGGGGGAGCGGGGAGGCGGTGAGCGCAGAGGCATTCCATCTTTTTTTTTTTGGGAGTGGGGAGACAGGGAGTGGGTAGGCGAAGGAGAGGTAGAGGGGGAGGCAGGGAGGCAAAGGGACGGAGGAGAGGTGGGAGGCATGAGGCAGAGGAGAGGAGGTGGGGAGACGCAGGAGAGGAGGGGGGGTTAATCCCCCCCTAAAGCTGTTGCATGCACAATAGGCTGGCCCGTGAGCTAGCATGTTGCATGCGCAATAGGTTCAAGGGGGGCCAATCCCCTTCCATAAGCCCCCAAAGGGGGGGCCTATTGCGCTCATAATAGGCCCCCCCTTTCGGGGGCTTAGGGGAGGGGATTAACCCTTCCTTAAGGAAGTAGGGGCCCTTTTGGGCTCCCAGAAAAAAACAAAAACAGAAGAGGACGTTAAAAAAAAAAAAGAGGATGAAATTTTTTTTAAAAATAAAATAAATTTAATTAAATTTAATTTTAAAAAAATAAAAAAATTAAAATTAAATAAATAAATAAAGTTTTAAATTTTTTTAAAAAATTAAATTAAATTTTAAATATATAGATAAATAAATAAATAAATTCAAATAAATAAAATAAACTTTTTAAAAATTAAATAAAATTTTAGAAAAATTAAATTAAATTCTTTTATCTATGTTTATAAAATATTTTGAATTAAAGTATTTATGTAAAAAACTATTAGATAAAAAAATAGTATCTAGAAATTTAAAAATATATTTTAACTTTTGAAATTTCAATTAATTTTTAATTTTTCAATTTTAAATATTTAATTAGCAATTTTTTTAATATTTTGAGTTTGAAAATCATTGTAATTCTCATTTTTTGTTTTTGATTGCTTTGCAAAAAACTATGGCTTCGAGTGTTGGTTCCAAGGTGTCTGCTTGGTATTTTATGGAGCGCAAATCAAAGTATTTTTTGGTGATCATTGCCGAGAATGTGTCAAGCGTGAAATATTCTCCAGAGGCAGTAAGAAATGGTGGCATGGTCTCAACCATCAACATTAAAGAAAACAATTTGATAGAATTTGTGTGTAAAGGGAAGAATGACGATGTAGTCTATAAGTTACGAGTTACACACAAGCACTTCTTGAAGCCCTTACAAGATTCAATTGAGGGATCCCAAGAATTACTCAGTGCCTTGGAAGCATTGAAGAAAATGGGGGATGCATTTCCAAGTGGTGGTGTTGTACCTTCAGTAGCAGTAAGTACACCATCTATAACATGTAGCCCTGAAGTTATATCGCCAATATCTATGGCGATAACTACAGTATCTCCAACAGTAACTACAATATTTGCGGTAGTAACTACAGTATCTCCAACTGTACCTACACCATCGACTACTGCAACTACAAGAACAAGAAGGAGTGATGGTGGAGTAGATTCAAGTTCCACAGCTATTCCCAGAAAGAGACCCGAAATAACTCCTACTCCACGTGCAGATCATTCACGTAACACATTATTTTAAACTAGGCACAAAATTGGATAGTGATGATCAAGAAGATCCACAAGAAGAAGATACAAGTCTCGCAGACTTTTCTATAAGTGCACTGGCAGACTTACATCCTCTAGAGGATGAGGGGTACATTTGGGGATTTTTACAATTCAACGTGGCCACAATGCTTATTGATCCAGCTTTCATTGTTCACAAATCAAAGAAAGCTAGATAAGACATTTGCACGCAAATTGTATGAAGATATGAGGAAAACAAGAACTCCAGTTGCCATTAATATTACTCTTTGTCCTATGGCATTTAAGAGACTTCAAGAAGATGATCCTACATTGCATGATGTTACATTTCAAAAGCATGTGGACTTTCTTGATGCTTTTGAGAACTTTAGAAGGAGAGACTTTGTTCGTGGAGAGGCTTTGTACCAAAACCGATATGGGACTGACATCGAGAAGAGATACATGCTGGCAAAGAATAGATTCTTGGAAAGATGCAAGTTTGAGCCCATTAATGGGAAAAACTTTTGTGAAGCTTCTAGGATCGCCCTTGATGAGGGAAGAAAAGGAAACTTGCCACAAATTGAGTGGATGGAAAAGCTTCAACGGGTCATTTGTCATGTATGCATATTTAATGATGACTGAAAGTACATTCTAGAATCAAAAAGGCTGAATTCTACTCCATTTAGGTTGAAAAAAAGCTCTTCTCTTTGTGAGATCCTGATAAAGGCAAGGGAGTTATGGGTGGGCTGTGAAAAGCCACAAACAATGAAGGGCAGGAGACCTACATCTAAGTACATGGCAAAGAGGACTCGGTTCTATAGATGCTTGAAAGGTGTTGTAAGCAATACGCCAGGTGTACCAAGTAATAAGGTTGAGGCAAAGGATCTGAACACCATCATTGCAAGATACATGGATGTTACTTGCATTCTCTTCCATGAGGACTCAGTGTTTCAGAGCATGGTGGATGTTTGCCAAGCATATGAAATAGGAAAGATATCCTTTGAGACACCATAGCACACTGCAACTCAAAGGAAAGAAATAATGAAACCGATGTCTATTGTTTGGTGGAGAGCATTAAGGTTTGTTTTAGATGCAATAACAGAAGAAGTATGCAAGAAGATCCTAAGCAGTGACTGCTTCTTTGGAAAGAAGAGCAAGCATAGCAACTTGGATGAAGTGGTCACCCGAATGATTCAAAGTGAGGCTGCTCTCTCGGCACTATTATTTTTATTGAAATCTGATGATGAGTTAGCTGGCAAGTCAATTGATGTGGATAAGAAGAAAGCACTTAGCCTAGGTCAACTCCTTGATAAGACATGGGCTAGAAAGTGGTTGGCTTCAATGGATGCAGATGCCATGCCAACAAAGGATCTAAGAGCTAAAATGCCAAAGGTTGTTGAGATAGAATATATGGACATCAAGAAAAGGCCTTGTAGTCCACTGCCCAAGGTAGAACAATTGGTGGTTTAGATGATGGTTCTGCATTCAACTTCTCCTATGATATCTTGCTATCAGAGAATGATACAAATTTTGCACACATCAATGGCATTGATACACAACATTTCATAACAATGAGCGGTCATGCTTGGGAGAAGCCATGTGTATTTTTCATAGATGAATTGCAAGACCTTGCAGTGTCACAGATAGTTGAACTTGTGCGGTTTATCATAGAAGGTCCTATGGCAGATAAGAAAAGATCAATGTTGGTCCTATTCGTGACAGCATCACAAGGGATGCCTTGTATGCGAGTTTGACATCTGCATTTGGGTATTTACTTTCAAAAGTATACCATGGTATAGTCCTACGCAATCATATGACTGTCTTGGAAGGCACTGCAATTCAAGTCTTGCAGCCTTTCTTGATGTGCTTCTTATCCAGGGGTGGTGGCAATCTAATGAAAATTCCTTTAAGGACTCTTGAGCTTCATTACTTTGAGGACAATAAGGTTAAGCTTGATGTAGCAATGGTGGTGGATTACAGAAAGCCGATGGATCCTGATGTGGAACTTATTGAATGATGGGTGGGAAGTAGCATTGGATCGAATGGGTTTTGCTGCTAAGAAATTGCTATGCCAAGGTAGAAATGTAAATGTCATTGATACCCCCCATCAGATGGAGTTCTTTGACACATATTACAATTGCACTACCTTCTTTGAAGAGGAAAATATCAAAGAAGAGTGTAGTGAGGAAAATGTTAAAGATGCGGGTAGTGAGTTTGAGGGTGATGATTCTAGCTCAGGTGATGATGAGGATGAAAGCTCTACATCCGATGACTTACGCCGAGAAGAAATCCGCACAAAGAATAAGGGTGATCAATTATCAACTAGAGTTAAGGAGGTTCCACTCATCATATAGGAAGGCTCGCAGCAACAAGAAATAGTAGTACAGCACGTCGTAGGAAAAGGTAAGCCTAAAGAGGTGGAAGCACTTCCCTTGAAATTAAAAGTGAGGAAGGAACCTTTGATCTTGGGTGAAGGACATGCAAGTGGATCAAGCAGGGAAGCCTTACCCAAACAAGGTATGGACAAGGCAAAGCATGGAGGCAAAGCATGACCAGGGGGAGTTACCAAGAGGCATAGATGGTTCTTCAACCATGACCTTACAGACTCTAGAGCAGCCTACTAGTCAGTAACCTAGTAGCCACAGGACCCTACTCACCAAGAACTTGGTCATGAGACTCTAGAGCAGCCTACTAATCAGGTGCTTGGAACTGAAGAGCAAACTACTAGGCAGGACGATACTAGCCAGGACCTTGCTACTGAGACTCCAGTCTTAGAGTAGCCTATTAGTCAAGACCTTGGTAGTCAAGGGTGCATTGAGGACATTGGTTGTCTTAGAGCAGCCTATTAGTCAGGACCCTAGTAGTCAAGGGCCTGGCATTGAGGGCATGGGTACTGAGGAACATGATGGTTGACGGCTTTGTAATCACTAGTTTTGAACTTCGCAAGTTTTGAACTTTTATGTAAACTTAAGAGAAGATAGGAGAAGAGAGGAAATAAGAGAAGAGATAGAAGAAAAGAGAAGAGAGGAAACAAGAGAAGAGAGGGGAAGAGAGGAAAAGAGAAGAGAAGAGAAGAGAGGGGAAAAGGAAAAGAGAAGAGAAGGAGAAAAAAGAGAATAGAGGAAATAAGAAAAAAGAGAATAGAGGAAATAAGAGTGGGGAGAAGAGATGAGAAGAGGGGAGAAGAGAGGATACGAAAGTTTTACACCCATCACTCCAGCTAGCGCTTAAGGCACTAGTTGTAGGCCAATGCATTCATGAAAAGAAAAATAGGAAAAGAGAGGAAACACATTCTTACGTGGAAATGGCGTGTCCTGGTACCAGATAATCCCGCTCAAAAGAGGAGGTGTTTCATGTCCTAGCCCTATAAAAGATAGGAAACATACCATTTTACGAAAACTAATTATTGAAAGCAGGAGTTTGGAGAAGCAACATTCCATAAGGTATGGATTGAGGAGACAAAGAGAAGCCTACAAACAAGGAGAAAGCACGAAAACAATAGGTAGAGCTTTCATACTCTTCTCTTTCATGATTGCTTTTTGTGTATTGTTTCTTCCTTAAGAGAAAGAAAAGGAAATGAAAGAAGGAGAGAAATTTTAGAGAAAGGAAAGGAAAGTGAAAGTAGAGGAAGGGAAATAAGAGGAGAGGTAGAAAGAAAGACAAAGAAACCAAACAAACTTGAAATAGAAGGGGAAGAGAAATTCTTACCTTGAGATGGAGAGGGAGCTGCATCAAGTCTTGTAGGTGTAGAGGGACAATGTAGGAGAGGATGGAGAGGTGGGAAGGGGAGGGAGGAGGCAAGAGTGAGGAGGCAAGGGTTGTAGTGATCACGAGCTAAAAGCGAAAGCGAGGGAGGAGAACGCGTGAAAAAACAAATGGCATCATAGGACAAACAACACGCGGTCTTTGGTTCCTAGAAAACTTTGGTATGGGCATCAGTAATACTATGGGTATATAAAAGTAGAGCATTAGTATAGACATCAGTATGGTCGTCAGTATATACCAATGCCCATACCAACAAAATAGGGGTTTTTTGGGGGTTTATGGTTTACAATTTTTTAGGGGGTTGGGGAGTGGGGGCCTATTTTGGGGGGTGAGTGGGTGTTTGAAGGGATTTAGGGGCGATTTAGGCCCCAGGGTGTTCGGTGAAAGAGAGGGGATATGGGGGTTTGACAAAATTTGAGGGATTTGGGAGATTTGGGTGTTTGGGTGTCTAACTTGACTTGGGGGGATGTGTACAGATGGACAAGATGAGTAGTTAATGAGGGTATGGTGAACATGATGGATTCTTTTTTTGGAGGCACCACGGGAGATGGGGGTGAGATGTCTGAGCATGAGACCATGATGCAAGACTTGACATCAACAATGTTGTATGATGGTGTGAGGATGTCAAAACTATGAGCTTGCCTCTAGATCTTGAATTTGCAAAAAAATTATGGATGGTCTTCTGATTTCTGCCATGGCCTTCAAATCGGCCTACTCTACCTCTACTCTACCTCTTTCAACATTTGAGTAGAAGACAATTTGTTTTGAAGTTCCTCCTGACGAAGATGCACCACCATTTCTCTGCTCTTCAAAAATTAGAAGAGCAATCAACTCCTCAAAATTAGGAAATTTTTCACGGATGGCAGTGGATGTCCGGAATTGTGTATAATCCTGTCCTAGACCATTCAAGGTCACAGAAACTAAATCATCATCTTCCACTGGCGACCCAATAGAAGCAAGTGCATCTACAATCTTCTTCACCTTCATGTGGTAGTCATTGATGCTCATATATTCTCTCTACACATTATGCAACTCCTGCTTGAGCTACATTTTCCTTACTTGCGTATTTGTGCTATACATTTTTGTCAAAATATCCCACGCCTCCTTCGGCGTGCTTGCATCCTTAATATGCACAATCATAGAATCTGAAATACTAATAGACAGCTAGTGCATAACTTTCTTGGCTCTCTCATGCCAGCCTTTAAATGCCTGTAACTCCTGTTGATTGGGAACATTAGGAATAACTGGTTCTTGTTCAGCTTCGGTAATGAACTCCCAATAGCCTTTTCCCTTAAGGAAATTCGTCATTCTAAACTTCCATGTTGGGAAGTTGTTCTTGTCAAGCTTTTCATTGACTATCTGTAAAAGAGCATCAGATGCCATTATAGAACACTGCAAAAATATTCTATCGTGACTGTAAAAAACACAACTTCTGCCTCACAAGGGCAAATCTACAAAACTGACGAAAGTGGTATTTGACCACACAGTCACTTCCTAGTGATGATTTTGCATCAATAGGCAATAAGAATGATTCTGTCACTCCCAATATCTCTGCACATAGGCATATCATGCAATTTTTGTGACAACTTTTCACTGACCTGCAGAATAGTGGTCACACAACAAAATAGGGCACCTTTTTGAGTGCCTATGAAAAAATTCTGCCAACAAAACGGGCCCCGAAATGGCCTTGAATCAAAAAAAAATGTCACCTAGGGCTTTACTCTACTGCATAGTAGATCTGCAACTAACAAGTCGGTGACATAAATGCACAATGGTCACCCTGGCATATCATGAGTGGAGCTCGATATCTCAACAGCCTGGTGGTTGGAACATCATGCAACTGTAGGCTGGTTCAGCTCAATCGCTAGTTATGTGATTGTCCTAAACTAGCATGGTTGAATAGACATTTGTTATTGTCCATCCTGGTGGCATGGTTGAGCAGAAACTAACAACAATATATTTTGGAATATATTTTTATTTTACTAAACCAACATGGTGGTTGGAACATCATGCAATTGTGGCTACTTCAGCTCAATCACCAGTTATTTGATTGTCTTGAACCAACATGGTTTAGCATATATTAGTTATTGACGAGCCTGGTGGTTGAAATTATTGTGTTTCTTAGTACTTAAATTGGTTAAATTTAATTTCATGCTAATCGGGTCATATACCACTGTTAAACTGTGAAATTTAGAAATGAAAAGCAATATATTGTTCTTTTCTAATGGTGAAATTCAAAAATGAAAAGCAATGTACTTATTATTATCTAATATGTGAAGTTCAGACCGTCAGGCTAAACCATCTCGATGGTTGAAACTGTGACATTTCAATTGGGTAGAGAAGCTTTGAGCATTGTAAGCCCTAGTACATCAAGAAACTCAAAGATAAGAATGTTTATTGTTGCAAAACACACATAGACTTTGACCTAGCAAGCTATGAATGACTGGAGATCCAGTCGTGTTGGAGCATTACTCCATGTGGATCAATGCCCATGCCTCCCCAATGAATGTGCAGTCTCTAGGCCACGTGGATCCTCATCATGTGTTGCAAGGGAGGGCAAGCTTTGTAGCCTAAGGTCTCTATGGGAGCCATTGGTTTGTCCAAAGGGATGACAGAAGATGAACATGTAGAGGCCAAATTGGTACAACTTGAGAAGTTGATTGTGCATATCACGTACAATCATTTTCTTAATTCTTCCACACCTGATGCCAATCTGCTTGTTTGCTAACTCACAAGAGTTCAAGTCAGTGCAACACATGTATGATAGGGAGCATGACACCCTATTTGTGAAGCATGCTTTTTTACTACATTGGGAATGGCTAAAAAAGGAAAATCCCCATGCAAAAAATATAAAATGACATTGGGTGTGGTCAGTTGGTGCTGCCTCTCAATTTAAATCATCACATGGATTCATTTTGTCTCAAGGTTCAAATCCCTGGCTGGTGGTCTAGACATGATGTGGAATATCTTCGGGTCTAGCCATGGCAAGGGTGAACATGATGGATGCGGTGCTATTATTAAGCAAGCTCTGTTTTCTGTTTAAACACCAATTAGCATGCCCTCAAGAAAAACTCAATGATGCCCATGATGATGTAACACAGCTTACATCCAACCTCTCCATAGGCATGCATTCAACATGCAGTAAACAAAGCCTTAAGAAAACTATAGTACACAAAGTGTTCCATGAAGTGAAAGTGGATGAAGTGCAAAGGAAAATCTGGCACGATTGCGAGAAAATCAAAGGAGTTCGTGGTCTACACAGCATATGGGGCTTTTCAAACAACCAACTGATTAAAACGAGAAAACTTTCTTGTGTCTGCAGTGCGTGCATCATAGGGGATAATGACGATTGTGAGAACATTGCAATTGTGAAGACATGGGAGCGAGTTTAAGTTGTCCTCTACATTTAGATGGAGTGACAAACAATGGAAAGACAAACGACTTGCCACAGTTTGGTTTTGATGACCTCACTGACTATCTAGAAGAGGGGTATAACTTTGCAGTCATCGTTGATTCTAGGGAGAACGAGGAAGATGAGCCATACTTTATGTTGTAGTGCACAAAACCTAAGTACAAGGTTGAGGAAACATGTAACGATAATTGGGGAACAACCTATGAGAAGTAGGATGTAGTAGTCGAAGCTTTTTAGTACAAAAAAGACATCCAAGAGATGCTACAATTACGAACTGTTACATAAGAGTCCACAAACATGTGTGTACTCTCATCTAGTAAGAGCTATTAAGTTCCAGATGCAACCTGTGCCACAATGAAAGAAGGGAAAGAGTGTCTTCAAATTGGATTTAGACACACATGAGCACATCTTGGGGTGTCTTGGAGTGGTTGGATGAAATATGTCCACTAGTCCTACAAAATGGAATTTGTATTTGAGACTGCTTCTTTTTAGTATATCCCAAACAACCACCATGTTGGTTTTATTAAACTATTTTTGTAAATTCCAAATGGTAAATCCCATGCTTGTCTTTAGTATATATCAAAAACCACCATGCTGGTTTCCCATAACAAATCCATACATCCTACAAATCCATTCATCTTGTAATAATAGAAGCAAACCACCGCGCTGGTGGTTGTTAATATCCTAGTGCAAACCAACCATCGCACTGGTGCTGATAACTTATCTTGCACTAACCCTGCACTACTACCGTGCTATCCCTACACTACTGCCATGCTATCCTAAAATTTGTTGCATAGTGCTATACTAAAACAGTACCCTTTAGACTATTTATCATTTCGTTAACCCCATCAAATTTCATCCCATGCTTGCTTTTAGTATATCCCAATAACCACCGTGCTAGTTTTCCATAACGAATCCACACATCCTACAAATCCACTCATCTTGTAATAATAGAAGCAAGCTACTGCACTGGTGGCTGTTAATATCCTAGTGCAACCAACCACCATGCTGACGATAACTTATCTTGCACTAGTCCTACACTACTACCATGATATCCCTACACTACTGCCATGCGCCTATCCTAAAATTTGTTGCATAGTGCTAGTGCCCTTTAGACTGGTTATTCTTAACCGTCAAATTTTCACCATCGGGCTACTTAAAACATTTAAGTACTAACGTGGAAGGAGGTCGATACAAAATTAGGTATTACAAGCACCATGAGAAAGTCCACAAGTCCAAGAAATGTCTGTAAGATTTTTATTGTTTCAAAACATGACATTTTGCTTTTTCAAGGAAATTCTAGACTACCAACTATCTTATCAGCTTCTCTATGGCAAGCATCTCCCAGCTCTTGAGGCCACAGTCTGCTGAACACAGGCAGAACTCTTCACACACTCGGATTACACACTGCTTGCTTGATTCTGCCAACTTATATGCCCATAGTAACTCCTCCTTTCACTAGGGGTCCTCTTCATCCTAGTCTTTGCACTCTATACATCTTCACACCTCTATCCTACCAAAAGAAACCTACATCATGAGCTTAACAAGTACCTTAAAGGAGTAGAAAAAAAATAGCTAGGGGAAATTCATATTCGCCATCTCTTCCAACTCCAAGTAATACACCCACCACTGAAGCATGTCCTCCTTGCAGCTATTTTCCTCCTCTGAGTCTGTTTCTGTGAGGATGCCATACAAAATCATTTTCAGATAGAACAACAACATTCCAAAGTTATTTGGGTATGCCATATATTCATTGTAGGTGGATCAGTGTACATAGTTTTGGGGCTAGATTTCATAATGGGCTCTTAGTTTTATGTCTGCACTGCACTTAAATAGGGAGAGAGTTTATTGAGCCCAACCTTCTCAATCTTTAGTCTCATATTAGTTTGGTAATCGAAGACTTTGAGTTCATTGAGCCTGACCTTCTCATTCTTTAGTCTCATGCTAGCTGTCTAATCAAAATCTTTCATCTCACATTACTTGTCTAATCGAAATCTTTCATCTCACATTAGTTCACTAATCAAAATATTTCAGTCTCACATTAGTGATCTAATCGACATCGTTCGTCTCACATTACTTGTCAAATCGAAATCATTCGTCTCATTATTATCACCGTGCTGGCATGGATCAAAGGACACTATCTAGTCACATAGCTGAGAAAACATTGCCCAAGTAAACTCTGGAGAAGATTAACAATTCAATAGATTACACACAGATTACATAGATTACAATCTCAAAGACTCCTTTAGTTCAGATTACATCTCAAGGACTCCTTGTTGAGCTCCCTAATTGCAAGCTCGGCCCTCCTTACTCCTTTCCAAAATGGGATTGGTTCCTTTCTATAGGGGCCCTCCCCCTCCCTTCATGCCGCTTCCTCTTTCCTTGATTTGAGCTTCCTGGTTGCAGGCTCGTCCCTTCTTGCTCCTTTTCTAAAGGGGGCTGGTTCCTCCCTTCAGGCTCCTTTTCCTTGAAGTCAGGCTTGCTCTTGGCCTTTTTAAATTTGAGCTCCTTGTCTTTAAGATCTTTTGCCCAAATGACTAATTGAGCTGCAACATCTATTTTCTCATTGTAGATAGCTGTAGCGGACAGGCACATTTGATCTGTCCATGACTTAAGCAATGGCAAATGACATTCTCTACAACTAGATTTTGTATCCACAAACACTCCAAAGCAAAAAACATGCACAAGGTGGTAGCACGCAAGCCATTGGATACAACAGTCATCTATGATGGGGGTATGGCAGACCATGCATTTTGGACCCTACTGCATAGTAGGATAGGCATCTGATTTAATTATTATGGCCACCAATACCATAGTCTTGCTTTGTACATGACAAAGTTACTTCTTGATTCCTTTCTCCCTCACCATAAGGCTACGGATGTTCTCCTTCATCTCCCCCACTTTTTGCTCACTCTACGCAATAGCTTTATCTACATCCCTCATCATCTGTTGAAGTTGCGTAAATTGCTGAAAAACATCCTCATGGGCCATTTCCAAGACTTCAACTCTAGTTTGGAAATCTCTTAAGATGATGGATAGTAGGTTTTATTGATCTGGTTTATGTCAGCATAGGGGATCAGGTAGCTGATATATTCACGAAGGCATTAGGTGCAGAGAAGTTGCGCAAGTTTAGAGACCTGCTTGGTGTGTAGGAATTGGGATTGAGCTCGAGGGGGAGTGTTGAGATATCGAGCTCCACTCATGATATGCCAGGGTGACCATTGTGCATTTATGTCACCGACTTGTTAGCTGCAAATGCGGTTGGTACACCACCCATGAATAATAGCTAGATGACAGCTATCTTTATGTACTCTAGTTAGTGGCTCAATTAGTATGCCACCTAGGTTAGCTGAGTTTGGTTTGAGACCCACATATAGGGTTCATCTATTCCTTTTGTACTTAGAGAGAGTTCTTTTGGCTTTCACAACTAAGAAGAGGAAAATGTTTTTCAACCTCCACCTTTATGTGTATTCCCCCATTGTGTATGTGAGAAAGCTACAAGTGAGACTCCTTACTACTCTCCCACTCTCTTCACAGTTGAGTGGAGAGGATATGCTCCAAAAAAAAGTCCAAACCAGGAGAGAAAGTAAAAAAATTTTGAATAGTGTGTTTCTCTCTTTTCCTCTCTTCTCCCCTCTCTTATTTCCTCTCTATCCTCTCTCTTCTCCTCTCTTTTTCCTCCCTCTTTTCCCCTCTTTCCCTCCCTCTTCCTCCCCTTTCTTTTTCTCTATTTCCCTCTATTCCCCTCTCTTCTCTTATTTCCTCTTTTGTCTTTTCTACTATCTCTTCTCTTATTTCCTCTCTTCCCCTCTCTTCTCGTATTTCCTCTCTTCTCTTTTCTCCTATCTTTTCTCTTATTTCCTCTATTCTCTTTTTTATGTCTCTCTTCTCTTTTCCTTTTCCCCCCTCTCTAGACTTTTCTTTTCTTTTCCTCTCTTTCCCTCTCTTCCCTTATTTCCTTCTCTTTTCTCCAATCTTTTCTCTATTTCCTCTCTTCCTCTCTCCTCTCCTCTCTTTTCTCTCTTCTCCCCTTCTCTCCTCTCTTCTACCTCTTCTTCTCTTCTCTCTTTTCCTGTCTTTCCTTCTCTCTTTTCCTTCTCTCTTTTCCTCTCTTTTCCTTTCCCCCTCTCTTCTCTTCTCTCTTCCCCTCTCCTTCAAGTCCCACCCACGTGAAGCTTCAATAGCCCGACATTGAGCAAGCATTTGCAGACTTGTGTCATTGCCGCCCTCTCCAAATCACTCTTTGGATTCCTAAGAGTCTCGGTTGTCTCAAATGCATTTTGGATTTTTTTTTTCTATGTCATGGAAACTTTTGTTTTGGATACATCTGGTAATGTAACTTATGGGGATATATGATAATATACGATGAAGTCTTATGTAAATTGTCTTTTCATAGTTTTAGTAAATTGAATTTGAGTTTTAAGTAATAAATTGTCATTTAAGTAAAGTGTAAGTATTGCCTTCTTTTAAGTAAATTGTATTTTTGCTTTTGTGTTTGTTTTTGTGTTTGTGTTTGTGTTTGTCCAATCCAACCAAATTATACATGTCAACATGTTCCACGTTCGAAGAGTACGAGCCCGTGATCATGGGGCCCCTTGTAGGAGGAGATGTCATGATCTGTACTCTCCAGATGACCTTCTTTCCATTGAGCCAACTCTTGAGTGGCCTACCCCTATGACTCCCCTTGGGTGGACTCCCCACGAGCCAACACCTCTCTAGTCTACCCCTTAGAGAACTCCTTTGCTAGCAGCCCATGGCTTTATTGAGTCTTGACAAGTTTGTCGCATCCATGAGTGACACGGAGGCAACGAGATTCTTCTCTCTATTGTCCCAGAGGACCTCAGATATTCCCTCTCCTACACCCCTTGGGGGTAGATTAGGGCCATCAATGGATTTACCTACTCGACAGTCTTCCCATGTAGCCCCTTCAATCGAGGGGTCATCCTGGGCATACCCATCATAGATCTAGAAAGAGTATTAAGGGTCGAGGCTACTGTGGTGGCTCGAGGGATGTAGATGAGTCTGCACACTCACATTCCTACAGATCTCCACTTCATCATGAGATGCATTACTAGTTAGGTCTCTTGCCCTCTCCACTCACAGGCCGTAGCACCCCAGATACCACTCACTCCCTTACTCCTCACTCCTTAAGTGCTCGCATGATCCCTCGCTCTAGCTTTGCTACTCCATCCACCACGAATCCTTCTGACTTTATTTCTCCCGAGGACCTTTCCTACAGAGTGAACAACGATGGGGAGGTTATACATGGGAAGGCGGTACTAGATACATGAGGAGGTTGGTGAGCACCCACGTCCGTAATGATAGATTCAGACCTTGGAGCCAACATGACAATAAAGCCAAGGAAGCTTGCATAGACTCCCTCAAGAGACAATTTCCAAATTTAGAACTTGGAACCAACAGGACAATAAAGCCAAGGAAGCCTGCATAGACTCCCTCAAGAGACAATTTCCAAATCCTAAAAGGTTTGAGTTTGAAACAAATGCCATGCTTACTCGCATGGGGGAGCTCCTTAGGTCTCGTAGATATGAACTAAGGGATGCTGTTAAGGGGGGTAAGCACAAGCCAGGGTGGGTGGACCTGAAGGATAGAAAGAAAGCAAAGAAGTTTTACAAGGACAATCCAGATGGATTTTAGCCTTAGCGGAGGGCAACAAGGATATGCCTGGAGACCATAGGTCCTTCGTAGCTCGAGAGCGATGGCAGACTTGGCAATGAGGCATGGGTGGCAAGTATATATTTATTTTCTGCTGAATTTCTAATATGTTCAATCTTTCAAATGTCTTGTCATTCATATCGAACTTATTGAATTTGGATCCACATGAATCTGTGATTGGAAGGCCTCTAGACAACTAGGAGTACAGAAGGTCCTTCAGTATTGGAGCCAGGGCATGGTTTAAGGAGAAGGAGAGAGAAGGAGTCCACATCGATTAGGAAAGGGTGGTGGCACGTCATGTGAGTATATCCTATTCCTCTTCATTATCGTTTGACTATCACCATTGTCTCATAATCGACACTCTTAGTTTTTCTAACTTCTTTCATTCTTGGGGAGGCACATTCAACGCATCCGGAGATCTAGATGAAGAGACAGGATTTGAAAAAGAAGCGACTAGGTGAGCAGAAGAGGAGGGCGAGGGATCGGGCACATGCAGAGAGACCGAGGGCGAGAAGGGCAATGAGGAGATAGACTAGAGACTAAGGGCAAGGAGGGTGAGGAGGACGAGGAGGAGAAATAGTAGGATAGGACATTTAGTGGTTCAATGTTCTGGCACTTCTACCATTTGTAGTAGATTTCCTCAGTAGATTTGCCATTTTGGAGTTCGGTACTTTTGCCATTTTGTAGTGCATTATCGGATTTGCCATTTTGGAATCCCGCACTTTTGCCATTTTGTAGTAGATTTCCTCAGTGGATTTGCCATTTTGGAGTTCGGAACTTTTGCCATTTTGTAGTGCATTAGTGCATTACTTCAGTGGATTTGCCATTTTGTAGCATATTACCATTACTTTGTAGACTTTCATTACAAAATTGTAATGTACACTTGTGCATTTGTAACATTTAATCGTGATTTTAATGGGAAAAAAATTTATGTGGGGCATGATGGGACTAAAACAAGTCCCATCCTACCCCACATAATGTTTTTTAGCCTTTGTAAAGCATCGGTATATGCCGATGCCTATACTGACACTACAATGTCGGTATATATTGATGCCTACATTGATGCCCATATTGACACTGTCAGGCATATTTTACCAAACGATGACACTAACGACTGCACCGATAGTTTCTTTGCGACATCTACACCGATGGATTTTCTGACACTTTCCACTTTTTTTTATAAAAGAAATCTTGATATTTAGCATCCATATCGGTGTCAAAAAGAGGCTTGTGTCTTGTAGTTGATTCAACACCTCAAAAGCCATGCTTTGGATCTAAAAGATTTCCTTGATGGGGATGGGAAACGTTGGTGTTCCTCGGGTGTTCCAAGTGGATCACGCTCTAGGATGTACCTACTCAAGCATTATTTGAATGTATATCTCTTGACATGATAAAAGAGAACTCCAATTAGCTCCAAAATTGATGATAATCACTTGACTTAAAATAAAAGAAAATTTTGGCATTTAGTGTTCACTGTAGATAGAACTTATCCACGTGTTCCTTGATATAGTGACCTTTGTATCCTAGTTCTATAGCCAAATGAGAAGATTGTATATCATTCATACTATTGATACGTGGAGCAATCCTTAGAAGTCTTATATGTAATGTATTAAGTTGAGGTATGTAATTGCAACAACCTTGACTTGTCATGGGGAATGCACCCCCCAATTCTATCTTATCATCTATAGCCCTCTCCCTTAGTTGGCTTGCAAGGATAACTTTTCTATTTAGTATTCCATTACTGATCATTGATAATTTTTCTCACTCCATTCATCAAAGGAGTCTCTCCTCTACTTATACTCATAGATTTCCTACGTGTTGGGCCTAATTATCCTCTTGCTATAAGATGCATTGTAGTGATTTTTTCTCGAGCATAGTGAGTATTTGTTCATACTTGAAGGTGACAAAGAAAACCAAGAGATCCTGAATGATATCAATATCATTTAGTGACATGAAATCAGATACTTGGAGACCTATGCTCCCGTTGTGAGTGAAGTCGAAATTCCTAATCTCGATCATACCCCCATGAGAATCATTGTGACACAAGAGGCTCACAATTTTAGCCTGGGTATTTAGCCTGGGTAATAGGAAATGGATGTAGCACAAGTATAATCAAGAGAAGAAAGTACGACAAGTGTAGTCTTAGAGCAAGCAAGTAAGCATGGATGTAGATGTAAGAGAGCTATGGTGAAGGAAGGGTTGGGGGAGGGAAGGCATATATGAGGGTGACTGAGGGAGCCATTAAGGAAGAAGAGGAGGATTAGGATCAAGCTTGAGGAGGAGGAGGAGGAGGAGGAGGAGCTTAGAGTACCATGGCTATGGCGACCTAATCTAATAGATCTTTGTTGTTTAGCTGGTTGGAGGTCTCTTTTAAACTCCAAATCAATGCACAACATCAAGATGGAGGTTCAATTTAATGAAAAAGTGAAGCATAAGGACATATTTATTCACACCAATGCTTCCTTTTTCGTAAATCTCTTATTTTATTATGGACACTCTAATTTACATCTTTTGTTTCTTCAAATATTACAAATATTTCTTGTAAGCAAGTGATATTGTCCAAACAATCTACAATAGTGTCAAAGAAGGATAAGCATTCAACCAACTGAAAGGTGGGTAACTATATTCTTTTGTTTTTGCTTTTGTGGTGAGTTAACCTCCAACCGAATACAAAACATAGACTTGGAGGTTAAATCTATGCAAAAGTGAAAAATAAACTACTTTCACACTCGACTTTCACTTAAGGACATCTCCTTAGCTCCCTTAAGGATATCCCTTAGCCCTATATCCTCCACACTCTAGTCTTAATTGAATATAGACTATAGGCACACAGTTTTCCAAGGTAATGAGCCTTCTAAATTGAAGGTAAACCTTTATGAATGCCACTTCATTTTTTAATTGCATGATTTTTGAAGTGCATAAAAGAAAGAAATTGATCTTTGACATCGATTTGAAGCTTGAACTCAATGTTCCACATCGAACTGGAGCTTGAATTTGATTTTGAACATTGAGTTCAAGCTTTAACTTGATGTCAAATAAGATCAAGTTCAAGCCTAAACTTGATGTCCGACATCGAGTTGAAGGTTCAACATGAGATTTGACATTAGGTTATTGTATAGCTTATGAGCTCTTACTATTTCACTATTATGTAAGTAATAGTTTTACACTAAATATTATCGAAACAATAATCAATTACCATGGACATGAAAATTTTTTAGAACATTTATAGTGTTTAATTTGTTCCACCTCCATCATCTAGGGGTAAAACCAATGTGACCAACGATCATAGTGTTGTTGTAGAAGCTAATTAGACTATACTTGCATACTAAAATCAAGGGGCAAGTCCATAACTCGTGCTTCCCCTGCATGCAGCTTCTCTCTGACATAATGATAATGAACCTCAATGTGCGTTGTGCGAGCATGAAACACAAAATTCTTTACTATTGCTATAGCACTTTGACTATTAGTGAGAATTGTAGAAGGGCCCTCCAATAAGAGATGAAGATCAGCAAACAAACCATGTGGCCAAACACATTCAACTGTTGCTGTGAAAGCTGCCCTGTACTCAGCTTCACATGAGGAAGTAGCCATTGTAGATTGTTTCTTGCTCAGCCAAGAAATGCAAGCTTTTCCCAAAAAGAAACAATTACCACTAATGGACTTCTCGGTATGATAGTCTCCAGCCCAATCTGAATCACTGTAAGCATGCATCTGCAAGTCACCCCCTGGGGAAACATCAAGACTTTGTGCCTTTCAAATAATGAAAGATGCGTTTTACAGCCTGCCAATGTGTAATCTTTCGGCTGTGCATATACCTACTCACTTGAAATACTGCATACTGAATATCGGGTCTTGTATCACACAAATAGATGAGGCATCCAATAGCCTGGATGTAAAGTGTGACATCCACTAATTCACCTGCATCATACATAGTAAGCTTCAGCGCCGGCTCCATGGGAGTGGCTATAAGCTTACAATCATGCATGTTGGACCTATCCAAGAGCTTTTGCACATACTTGGATTAAGACATAACAATGCCACACTTGTCTTGTATGAACTGGATCCCCAAATAGAAATTTAACATGCCCAAATCTGTCATGTCAAATTCATCTTTCAACTCAGCTTTGAAATCTACAATTATTTCCTCATTTGACCCTATGAGCAGCATGTCATTTGACCTTGTGTGAGCAGCATGTCACCTACATCATACATGCCCCGGCTGTTGAACCTATCCAAGAGCTTTTGCACATACTTGGATTAAGACATAACGATGCCATGCTTGTCTTGTATGAACTGGATCCTCGAATAGAAATTTAACATGCCCAAATCTGTCATGTCAAATTCATCTTTCAACTTAGCTTTGAAATTTGCAATTATTTCCTCATTTGACCCTGTGAGCAACATGTCATCTACATAAAGAATGGTGACCAAAATATCCCCCCTATCCTTCTTGATGTAGAGGGTGCTTTCCATGGGACTATTACATATGCAACCGCTTACTTGCTAGGAATGCATCAATCTTGGCATACCATGCACATGGGGCTTGATTCAACCCATATAAAGCTTTATTTAGCTTGCAAACTTGAAGGGCATTTCTAGAACGTTCAACTCTAGGAGGTTGTTTGACATAAACCTCTTCTTGCAAGTCCCCATTAAGGAAAGCTATTTTTATGTCCAATTGATGGACTATTCTAAACAAAATTTGTAGCCATGGCAAAAACTGACCTTATGGTGGTCATTCAAGATGTAGGAGCAAAAGTCTCCTCATAATCTATGCCCTTCTTCAGTGCATAGCCTTTGGCAACGAGCCATGCCTTGTACCTACCAATGGACCCATTTGGCTTCCTTTTCACTTTGAAAACCCAATATCCAAGATGCAACTGCTTCTATGACTTCCAATTGATGTCTCCAATGTCAATGGAGGGTTTTCCCCACTATCCACTAGGACTTGCGAGGCTAGAACTTGAAGATTGCTCCTCTATTGAAAGCCTCAAGTCATCTTAAATGCAAATTTGAAACTACTTCACTCCTAGTGTCTGTGTGATATTCAAAAGCCATCTCTCTCTCTTTGTGGCCAAGTCTTCTTCTACCTTCATCTCTCCTCTGTAGACTAGCTCTCGTAGCTACCTCGTCTTGGTTGCACCTCTCATCCATTACTAGCTCATAATTCATTGCACCCTCTTGGTCATCCAAATTCTGCCAACCTCTTCTACCTTAGTGCAGGTGCTCTTCTCCCCTGGCCACATATCTTTCGAGCGTGTTTTAGACATTATTTAGCACGTGATTGATATCAAGGGATGGTCAAGTAGGTCTACAAGGCTCTAAAATCCTAAGACTATACTTTGAAAAATCTTTTGGAGTAGTTCGCCAAACTGAGCAATTTTTGTAGCTCTATGTGGGTCAACATATACTTCTATTTTTAAAATGTTTGCACTCGGTTTAGATCTAAGGCCTCCATCAATAAGCCATGTGTCATATCTATTAAGAAGAATGCAAGGTCTTAACACTCTTGCATATTTTGCATAATGTGCAAAAGCCAAACGGGGGGAGTAGAGGGCTGGGGGTGGGGGCTACTAGATGAGGGGGTAAAACAAAGAACACCTTAAAATATGAAAAGTCTTCCATCTCAAAATCATGTAACTTTTGCATGCGTTATCCACAAGCAATGAACTCATATTTAAATCTCTTTTAGAGTAGAACATAGCCATGCTAATATAACTAAACTTTATATATTAAATTTTTAAAATAAATGACATACTGAATGTTTTCTTAGTAAAGGGAGCAACAATACAAAATGAGAAAAAGCACAATCATTTTAAATGAAGAACAAGCCTTACTAGACATGTTTAAAGATCCCAACTAGACAAAGCACAACAAAAGAAAAGAGGGGAGAATGGAAAATAATCGAGAAATAAGCCATGAAGGAGGGGGCTTAGTTTATAGGTCTAAGTAGATTTATTAGATCGAATTTCCTTCTTTTTCCAACATTCAGAGACACGTGGAAAGTTCCCAAAAGTAGCATCCAATTCTCCCTTTAAGGATGGAATGTTAATAAAACCAAAGCCTATTAAGAACTATATAAAGAAGCATAACCTTTCAAAGTACCAAAGACACCACCAAAGAAGTTGTCATTGTGAGTATCCTAACTCAAAGGACATGCTAATGAGAGCATTTCATGAAAATCAAGTACCATAAGTCTCTATCATTTTAAAATTGCCAAGGGCTAATGGGAAGCCTTAAGCAATCCAAGACTAAGCACTTGCTAAGCATTCACACTTGTTACAATAATTGAAGAGCTGCACCTTAGCATTAAAGTGACTAGAAAGGTTGTTTGTGACATGTAAACAAAATTTACATTAGGTTGGAGGATATCCACATGTAATGCCACATGGAGGGCAAGCAACTTAATGGTTGTTTGGATGCACGAGCACATGTATCATTTTGGATAATGATAATCCTACCATTGTATAGGCTCCATATATAGAGGCAAAGGCCTCTATTTATATTGCTACAAATGTAGAGACCATAACCTCCCCTCCATTCCACCTTCATCCTCCCACAATTGGATTTGTGGGTGGATTTCAATAAAACTTGCCACCTCTTAATGACTGACCATCCATCTTTGACAAGCTACAAATGCCATCTTGTCTTTCTCTCTATCCATCTCAACTTAGCCTATTTTATTCTTTCCTTAGCCGCCATCTATGTAATATGGTCCTACAATGTTCCTGTACGACCAATATTAGAGACCATATTACATTGTAGGCCCATATTAGAGACCATATTACATTGTAGGCTGCTGCATATTAGAGAGGAATTAGAGTGGACATTATTGTATAGGAACATTGTAATATGGTCTCTAATATGTCGTACAGGAACATTGAAGAAGTTGTGGCTGCAATTAGAGAGGAATTAGAGTGGACATTATTGGAGTCAATGGTGGCAGCATTTGTTTAGCATGGGCTAGATGGTCACTCAATCATAAAGAGGGTGGTAGGTTTTCTTGAAATCCACCCACAAATCCACCAATCATAGGAGGATGAAGGAAATACAGGTGGAATGAGGGGGTTTGGCTCCTCCATTTGTAATTTAAATAGTGGGCTCTTGCAGTGTTTGTAGAGAGGTACCTCCAACCAAAAATGCATGTGCCCTTGCATCCAAATAGTCATTAGGTTGTTTGGCCACCATGTGGCCATGCTCTCAGTGATTGAAAAATAGCATTCCATATGATGTCCAAGGGTGAAATAGCATTTCATATGATGTCCAAGGGTGTCGAGTTGGCTTTACACCAAAAATATATAAAAGCAATTAGGGACAATAAAGTGCAAGTGCATTTATAAAATTAAATATTGTCTATGACACCAAGTAGATATAAAAGCCATTAGAGACAATAAAGTGCAAATGCGTTTATACAATGGCTACTCTTGACAAAACATATAAAATTTAAATGATCTACTCTCCTTGGCTTTTAAGTTGACTCCTTTTCCTCCCTTTTCATGTTATAGCGATAATAATAAATTTCCAGGTGAAATGTTATCTAAGCCACAAACTCCTCATGTCATTGATATATTTCTATCTATTAATCCGTTCTATGACATTTGATGCGATGGGGAGTTCAAAGGGAGCGAGACACCCTCTAAGAAGGACTGGAACAGAGTCAATGCTCGAGCAGGATCGGTGTAAGGGACCATGTGGGCTGCGCCTCTCACAGTCGCGTAGCTCAGATTTTCATAGCACAGCGTCCACCCGCCCACCTGTAGATTTGTAGAGCATCCAATCGAAACATATATAGTTAGGAAGCGTTTAGAAAGCTTCGAAATATCGTGTTGCGATTAAACCATGCAGTCAGCTACGCGCAGATCAAAGGTAGAGCATCGAGGGGTATGTCTAATCACAAGCAAATAAGTAGCAAAGGCAACGGTGGAAAATAGAAAACATGAGACGAGATCCTTAGAAAATAAATCTCCGTAATGTGCAAATCATCAGACTTATAGACAATCCATTGCATCAGGAGCTCGGTGTTTCCTTCTACCTGTCCTGCGTGGTACCACGCACTATATGGGACCGTTGTCTGCAAGCCTAATATGTATGCGAGCTGATCGATTTGCGTTCTCGTCCCGCCGAACGGCACCACTGTATCTTGATCTCCACTGCTCATAATTTCAATCAGCTAACTTGACCATGATTACCGAACTCGAAAATAAGAAGCATTACGGTAGACACCAGGTCATGTCCAGCACATAATTCTGCTCACTCACCTGTAGATGAGGACTCGGACACCAGCTTCGACAATGTGTGCTAAAGTAGGCAGCATAGAGTCGTCAAAGTTGAATTCCTCATATATTAATGGCCTGCAAACACATATATGGGCGAGGTAAGACGATGGCCGCTATTGGAAAGAAATTGGGGATCTGCACAATTGAAGTACCTTAGTCAAAGATCAAGAGTAGGCGTGACGAGAGTACCCATTGCTGCATTCGGCCCAAGGATAATCCAATCCTGTAGTATTTGCATGGAAAGCTCGCTGGACTTGTGGTAGGTTCATGTAAATGCCCAGCTCTTCCTCGATACAAACGTCCAAACTGCTAGCGAAGTACTCTGGGATCCTGTTCAGGAGCCTCTATTGCATGCAAAGAAGGCAGAATCCCGTAAATCAGAGAAGAGAAAATCAACAAAGCATGAATAAGAAGCGATTCGCAAAGTCTGACATCTACGCGCAATTTAAAAAAAAGGAAAAACCAGTACCATGCGCTCCTTTAACCGCAGTATTTGATGCATTGAGACAGGCAGGCACACATCTATAAGTACATCGTAAGGATTGATGAAATCGCTGACTTCTCGCTCGAGTTCAAGGTATGCAAAGACACAAGCATCCGTGAGACTGGCGTAGATCGAGAAGTTGCAATTTGCTACTACTGCTGCGTAAGTCTCGTCGGATATCAGCCCATGTGACCATACAAAGAAGACTGTCGCCTCATCATCGATGATGCCATTCAACAACGGATTTCCAATCTGTGGAGAACACAACACCGCAAGTTGCAACGCAATGTAAGCAAGACTCTGAGGCGATTTTGTGATGTAACGTATCAGTATAAGCTTCTGCCAGACGGTAAGCCTTCTTGCGCTAATTAGTGATTAAGTGATCTTCTTTCAACAGGATATGAGTTGAGCATGCACCGCTAAGCCCTTGAAGTTGAAAGCCAGCTCGGGCTCAGCCTCTCTGTTGTAGTCTACCACAAGTTCTGCCAGCTGCGGTGCGTAGTGGCCTGCGACAATCCGGTAATAGCCATGTTATACTTCCGATGTCAAAGACAAGGGTTTTCTCAGCCATCTATTTTGCGTAGAGGAGAGAAATCAGCCATATGCGACTTCGAGCTTGTCAGGACCTTACCAGCATAGCTTTCTCCCGTGATAAAAAATTCTCTCGATTTGTATTCTGGAAACGCCTCGAACCAGTGCTGTAGGAATACGAAGTTGTCCCGAGCTGCAATTGTCATTCCAAAATTCCAATCATGATCAGACAGCAACTAGAGGCGAATGCTGCGAGACGCTAGAGTAAGTCTTAGTAGAAGGAGATCTTGCCGGTGAACGTATCATTTGTGATTAGATCCGAGCTCGTATTTGAGTATGACCATCCCACTCCAGCAGGTGAATCCAAATAAAGAACGTTGGAAGCTGGTGACAAAGCAACACAAGAGCTTATAAGGTTGAAATGTCTTGAAAAGATAATCACAGTCTTAGAAAATTCATGCTCGTTAGTCTCTCACAGAGCCTGTATGAAAAGTTGTGGTTACACAAAAGTTCACTTCAGTGCCTGAAGTAGAATATGGAGTTTCCTACGGATCCCCGGCTCCCCGCTAAAGACACAAGTAATAGCTAGAGTAAACCAGAGCTAGGAGATAATGGCAAGCAACATCAGACCTGTATTCCATGCATAGGGGTTTATCACTAATGTCCCATTGCTGCTCACTCGGAAAGGACCATTTTCTGTGAACGCACCTAGCCCGACAGAGGTGCAGCCAGGTCCTGCAGCATACAAGACGAAATCTGTCGATCCGTAGTCGTTCTAGATCTTCTTAAGGGATACCTGAGTCTAATAGGAAATTCCGCGAGCTAGGTAATCGAAAACATTCCAACATTGAAGAAAAATTAAGAGCTTGTAATTTGACGGACTCACGAGCTACAAACACAACCATTAACGTCGAAGAGCTGGGTAACACAAAACGCATTTGAGGCTTGGAGGATGTCGGAGCGATAATTTACGCTACGAGAACATGCATTTCGCAGAATCAACAAGGCAAAAACCCGATAGACAAACGATTTGGCATAAAATTGAGATTGATAACCTCCGTTGAGCCAGAGGGTGAGGGGCATCGAGGAAGGGTCATGTTGGGCTTCGACGAAGTAGTAGAAGAAGCTACGGCCAGCGACGGGGTCAATGGTGATGTAGCCGGAGTATTGGAGGAAGGAGACGGGGGGCTGGCCAGGCAACGAGGAGATGAGGTCGCCAGCGGGGGCAGCAAAGGCCAACTTCTGCAAGACAGTACAAAACAAAACGAGCAGTGCAAACAAATATAGAGACGGTGAGTTCGCCATAGCCAGCAGCTTCGCCATAGCGAGCAGCCACCCAACAGTAACACCAACAGTTGTTGCCTAGTTTCCTACAAAGTGCTTCTTCTTCTTTTTCCTTGCTGCATGGTACTCTCCAAGTCAGTGAAGGATTTCACTTCTTGTTCTTCTTCACATACACACAGCGACCACTGCAAGCACCAGAACTGTGGAGTTCGCCATAGCCATTATATGACAAAGGAGTTGCATCCTGCAGCTGCATCTTCTCGCCGAGTGAGTGAAGGATTTCAACTTCTTCATTCTAGTTCACATACACACTGCGAGCACGGCAAGCAGTAGAGATGGTGAGGTTGCCATAACCTGCAGCTTCGGCATAGCCCGATCCCATTTGTTTGTTGCTTAGTGCAGTTCATCCCAATACTTCTCCTTTCTTCTTCACATTCATTACCTCTGGTGCATGTTGTTACATGTGATATGCTCTCTCCTGAACACATTAAATGCTTGATCGTTTACTGTGTCCTTTTTCACTATAGATGCAGATCTTCTTACATGTTGCTTTCCCCTTGACTTGTGCATGATCTTACACATAGCCCTAGATGGTGACCTCCCTCCCCCTCTCTGTCCCTTTATCTCCTATAGCCTTCCTCCACACTATTTCCTTTTGGTTTCCTATTTGTTTGCTTTTTTTAATCTTGGGAAGGCCTTATGAATGATTAAATATCATTGACCTTGTTCATAAAGTGTATGGGCGAGGGTTTTTCATAACAATGGCATTTATTGCATCGCAGCTAGTGGGGCTTGAACCAAGGGCGTCATGGCATGTAGGTTCTACCCTTACCACCTAGCTACTAGCTAGTGGTAATGTATATTGATCCCCAACTTCCAAAAGGGAGGTCATGGCATGTAGGTTCTACCCTTACCACCTAGCTACTAGCTAGTGGTAATGTATATTGATCCCCAACTTCCAAAAGGGAGAAAAAATAGGCTGAGGAGAAGGCTTTGTGTGTGAACAGCCTAGATGACACCCATAACAGTATTCAAAGAAAACAAATTTCTCAACAAATCACAAAATTTGGGGTTTCGATATTTTAAAGGTTTTTCTTGTAGATTTCTTGCTAAAATATATCAATGGCTAAAATTTTGTAGATCTTGTGAAAATGTTTTTTACATATTTTAAAGGTTTTTCTGAAGACTTTGTAGATTTCTTGCTAAAATATATCAATGGCTAAAATTTTGTAGATCTTGTGAAAATGTTTTTTACATATGAAAATTAAAATATTGTAGGTCCATTGTATATAGCTTACACGTTTTATGTTAACAATGACCCATAAGCTTGGTGGAGTTGCTCTCCTTCACATATCATAGGGACCTATCATAAGTTGCCACTTGTTCAACAAAGCTACTTCTTGTTCTTGAATGAAGAAAGTGTATTTCTGTCCACATATAATACTAAGGTATGGAAGATGCAAGGTTTTCTGTTAACAACGATATAGTTGCCACTTGTTCAACAAAGCTACGTCTTGTTCTTTGAATGAAGAAAGTGTATGTATGTGCACATGTAATACTAAGGTATGGAAAATGCAAGACTTGAAAAGGTGTAAATGTGGACGGTGGTACACTAGTTGGCTCCTAAGGCTACAAGCTACAAGTGCAATTATTATGTGAAAACTAGAGAGGGGAGCTCTTTTTCAACTCTAGCATCGTACGTTCACCTAAGAGTACTTGATCATCTTCTTTAATAAAGTGTGGTGATTCTTGATGATCGTCATCTTTTTCCTGAATATCGTGGTCTCCATCTTCCTCCCGTACGATGTCATTATGCGCATCTTCCTCTTGGCTCATATTGTGATCTTCATCTTCTTCGCTAGATCCATCTGGATCAATTGGATCCGACATTGGTAGTGGCATTTCCATATCCACATCTCTATCTTCAAAAATTTGCTTACTTTGTGGTGCAACTTGGATCACGTACCACCATCTTGGATCAGAACGATTCGGATGAAAAACCACCTATATTGAAGATGGGTGCGAAATGCCATCAATTACATGTATGAAATTATGCTTAAGTATATGTACCAATGGATCTTTAAAAATGAAAGCTTCAATTAATTAAATCATTAATATGCACCTACTCACAATGCTCAGGAAGAACAAAAGTATCACTTTCATCAATCCAAAGTTTGGTGGAGTCTATTGCAAAGAGATCGCTACTATCTTTTCTCACTATCGCATGGGAACCGTTGTAAATAGTTCTAAACCATTTTACATCAAAAATAAAAATATCAATTTCATAGATTTTGCATATGGTTCCACAATAATCCAACTGTGAGAAGAGAAGATTGGCATCCAAAGCACTTGCTCATCTATCTTGTATGAAGTTAGCCATGACTCCACAGTTATACGTGACTCTCTTTGAATCGATGCATTCCATGCAAAAATGTCATCCATATGACCATAATGCACTGTACTTTTTGTACTACAAAAGAGCATCATTAAAATAATGAAGATGCATCTATTTTATAGCATATATTGCCACAAATAATTACTTAATTATGTCAAGAGGTAAGAAACTTACATGCATCATACATCCAAATGATAACTCTTGCTCGCGCTCGTTTATTTTCTCTCCATTGCATTCGGCTTTACGTAGAGCCAGTTGTAGCCAATCAAGTGACATGTGAGTGGGGAGAAGGGCAAGATCCCGTGGATATGGTTGTGATTGCCTGTACATTACTCTGAATCTCGTCCTTGCATTTATTCTCTCTGCTTTGGCTGCTTCATATCTCTCAATCCACTTCTACATCTCCTTGCTATTGAGGATACAAAACTTATTGAAGTTCTCCATTTACTCTTCGCTCATCTTTGTTTTAATCCCTTTTCCTTGGGGAACCTCACCAATGATGCGATCATCATCCTTGTTATGCCAAGCTTCTAGCATATCGGGATCTGTGGATACAAGAAACTCCGTGATATATACTAATGACTCTTGCACAAGCCATCCCTTTGTCATGCTTGCTTTTGGTCTTGCTCTTTGTCTTACAAATCCCTTCAAAGTTTTCATAAACCGCTCGAGAAAAAACATCCATCGACTATGAACGATACTTGCAATGGCCACCTCATCAACTATGTGCACAAGCAAGTGCACTTCAGTTGTCATAATGCTCGAGGGAAAGTGCTGCTCAAGCAAGCATACGGCTTCAATGGATTCCACCCTAGCCTTCTTGATGCTCGATATGGAGATCTCTTTCTGAGATATCCACCTATTTCACACGCCCATGTAAGATATATTCATAATCAGTCTATAGATTATTCATATTAAATTGAAGAAAATGCAATCAATGCGATTTGATAGTAAGCATACCTCACAATACCAATGATCTTGAATTTAGCATTTCTAACATCTTCTTGTAATAAGCACCCTTTTATTGTAATTGGGAGGATGAACTATCAAAGCCACAAAGAAGTCATGTCAACAATATAACATAATCATAACTACACTAACGCATCATAATTATCAATACACTAATCCTATAGCTTAGAATACATGTAAGACCTTGTGCCAATCATGGGACTTAAGCCCACTAAGCTTATTGTCCTTTGAAAATGCTCCTTTCAAGCAACGCATGTACCCTGTGGGTGTTTGAAAAGAGGCAATGTCTACCTTGACCGTCCGCTGCCTCCTCTCTCGTGGAGAGGATCCATGTTGCTTTCAGGAGGATAACTTTTCTCGAAGCATGCACTTGGGGCCACAAATGAGACATCCTATTCATAGCACACAAGTCTTCTCGCATCCTTCTTGAGTCTTTGGAACCAACCAAGTGTGCCCAATTAGTAGCCCCCACATTCTTGAAGATATGCATGGGATCCAAGAGATGATTGATTTGTAACTGACCCCAATAAGGAAGCTCATGAAAGATCGATAGCGTCTTCATACCACGAGGAGGTTCCTCTCCATTTGCCCTCCAAGCTTGAATCCAGTCACTTGCCTTCAAATATGATGGTGGTGGATCAAGCTGACCTCCACGCGCGAGATGGTCCAGTGGAAGGTATCGAGCATGACCTTCATAAACATTTTTTCTCATATGTTTGGAGTATCGTGCAAGCGATTTCAAACCCGGTCCACAAATAGGACAAGCATGGTACCCACTTATAAAAGTCGTGCACGCATGCATGAATGTGTTAGTATAAGACATGCATGTGAAAGAGAGTCATAAAATCATAATCCTATATTATACATATAAAGAGAGACATCCTATTCATAGCACACGTCTTCTCGCATTCTTCTTGAGTCTTTGGAACCAACCAAGTGTGCCCAAATAGTAGCCCCCACATTCTTGAAAATATGCATGGGATCCAAGAGATGATTGATTTGTAACTGACCCCAATAAGGAAGCTCATGAAAGATCGATAGCATCTTCATACCACGAGGAGGTTCCTCTCCATTTGCCCTCCAAGCCTAAATCTAGTCACTTGCCTTCAAATATGATGGTGGTGGATCAAGCTGACCTCCACGCGCGAGATGGTCCAGTGGAAGGTATCGAGCATGACCTTCATAAACATTTTTTCTCATATGTTTGGAGTATCATGCAAGCGATTTCAAACCCGGTCCACAAATAGGACAAGCATGGTACCCACTTGTAACAAGTCCTGCACGCATGCATGAATGTGTTAGTATAAGACATGCATGTGAAAGAGAGTCATAAAATCATAATCCTATATTATACATATAAAGAAACAACCACGTACCTGCACACTCTCCATATCCTAGGTAGTCATGCATGGTCCATATCAAGATACCCTTGACCAAAATATCATTGGTATGTCTAGGAGCTCTGGAAATATCAAAGACCCGCACTCCGCTCCATAAGATCTGTAACTCCTCTATCAAAGGTGCCATGTACACGTCCATATTTTTGGCCTTGTACTTCCCTGGCACAAGTAGTGCAAGCATGAGGTGTCCCTTCTTTATTGTTAGCCATGGTGGGATATTGTAATTCACCAAGACATGTCGACCAAGATGTCGAGCGTATCCCAAAAGGATTTAGCCGTCCATGGTGAGCCCAAGATGTAAGTTGTGTGGCTCCCTCGCAAAGTCCGGCATTGATTGTCTATGTGCTTCCAAGCTGCACAATGTACGAGAATCCTCAATGTGTCATCAGTGGACCAATGAGATGCATGCCAAGTCATCAACTTCGCTATGGATTTGCATCGGAACATGTAATGTATTCTTGCAATGATGGGAAAGTGTCTCAAGACCTTTATCGGTATCTCACTACAAGGCATAGGCCATTTTTCGACGAAAATACCAACGCTTTTTACATTAAAAAAATTTTTTTCACGGGCGCAAACGTCGCTATAAGTGTCGCTAAAAGCATCGAAAAAGAACCGTCACTATAAAGCGTCGCTATATAGCGACACTGGCAAACGTCGCTATATAGCGACACTAAAAATGTCGCTATATAGCGACACTGTTAATCGTCGCTATATAGCGACACTGGTAAACGTCGCTATGTAGCGACGATTAATAGAAGTAAAAAAAAAGGGTTAGTGGGGCTAAACAGGGCTTCCTTTTGGCCCTGTTTAGCCCCACTAATCCTTTTTTTTTTTTGTAATTACAAAACAAAGTTTTTTTATAACAAAATTTCCCTTGCAAAAAGGGTGATACAAAATTGCTCTTGTGAAATGATGAGCAACAAAAGCATATACATGTCGGACATATACAACATTGTTTGTAATAAAATTACCCTTTTGAAAGGGCGATACAAAATTGCTCAAACGAGAAGATATACAAAATGCTACTACCACTACTACTCATCCGAATCCGAATCATCCTCGTCTTGTTGGCCTGTTCCTTGGTCCTTGACACCTGCATCTTCTCCCTCGTCCTCGCCACCTGTGTCTGATCCTTGGCCCTGTTGATCGCTCGCCTCCGATGATGGGACGCTTGAGCTTTGACCCTAAGAGTGAACCATATAAATCAAAAATTAGATTGGAATTTAAATTAAAAAGTGAGATTACACGTAGGAGTAAACTTATACCGTGCGAGCAGCCACCTCATCCCAATCGACCGTCGCTCCCATTGCCTCTTGCTCAATGAACCACAGCTTTGTTCCTATCCGAAATGTGCGTCACGTCTCTACATCTGTAGGAAGACGACCCATCGCAGCTTGCTATGGATCCAATTTACGAGAGTTAGAGTTAGCTAAAGTGCATGTAATATGTAGTAAAACAAATAGAACAATACATTAAATGAGAAGAAGTAGACTTACCACGGTTGCCTCGAATGCATACCGTCCACCTGCACCAAAGTGCGAAGTACCTACGACGTCTAGCCATCTCTTCGCAGCCCTCCTCTGACCCTCAAACATTTTGGGATGGTCCCTATGTTGCTTCTTGAAGTACTTCCAATCAGCTTTGTCTGCCCAGCTGGGTTTAGCCAACCCCTTTGTGATGGAAGTATGCAAGGTTGATCTACGATGCTTCAAGACCAAACCCATGCGCTCTCGCATATAATCGTCATTAAACTCCACATTTGGCAGATTAGGGTATCTTTATTTTAACTCATCAATCACCGCTTGCTTCTTTTGGGCATCTTGATACCGCCAATCGGTATTTATGCCGCTCTTGAAGTGATGACTCATCAACCTCCTCATGGCGGCCATCACTGCTTTGCCCTTTTTATCTTGTATTATCTCTCCGATAAATGTGATTTGATAGGAGAGATCCCCTGATGAGTAAGGAGGACTGACGATAGCAGAGTCTGAAGGAGTGGAAGCTACACGAGCGCTTCCGAAGCGAGGAGTAGCAGTGGGAGTAGAAGAGGGAAAGGGACCTGACTGATACTGTGTCTCCGGACCAAGTGGAGACCTAAAGGAGCATGAGTGTGCTGACTCGTCTGCATCTCCCGAGTCAGCACAACATGAGCCGCCCATCCTACTCTTCCTTCCCTTGCGAGAGGCATGCGCAGGTGATGATCCCACGGTCGAAGGGGCACGAGGGGATGGTTGGGCAGTACATCCACCCGTCGGTGTAGGGAGGGAATTGATGAGGTCATCTGAGATAGCAGAGAGAAGAATCTCGCTGCCTCCTCATCGCTCATTTGTGCTACAAACTCGTCGGGACTCCCGACAAAGCCATGCGTGGCTAGCAAAGGAGTTCCCCAAGGGGTAGTCGCAGTGCTACGTGGAGGAGGAGTCGGACCAGGGATAGTCGTAGTGCTAGGTCCGAGAGGAGTTGGACCAGGGGTAGTCCTCGGGGTAGTCGCCTGAGAGGAATCAAAGTTCTCTGGAGCATAAAGATCATGAGCTCTTCTCCTGCGAGATTGTCCGTACTCATTCGATGAGCGACATGATCCCATGTCTAACATAGACACAAACACGAAAACAAAAAACCAAAAAACAAACATAAGCATAGGCATAGGCATAAGCATAGGCAAGAAGAAAGAAGAGGGAAAGGAAAGAGGGAAAGAAGAGGGAAAGGAAAGAAGAGGGAAAGGAAAGAGAAGAGGAAGAAGAGGAAAATAGAGAATAAGAGTTAGAGAGAATAAGCTCATGCTTATGCTTATGCGAAAATAGAGAATGAGAGAAGGGGGAAAGAGAAGCATAAGCATAAGAATGAGAGAAGCATGAGGAGGAAAGAGATAAGCGGGAATGAGAGGAGCATAAGCATGAGCTTATGCGGAAATAGAGAAGGGGGAATGAGAGAAGCATAAGCATAAGCTTATGCGAAAATAGAGAATGAGCTTAAGCATAAGCATAAGCATAAGCTCATGCTTATGCTCATGCATGAGCATGAGCTTATGCGAATGAGAGAAGGGGGAAATAGAGAAGGGGAAAAGAGATGAGGGGGAATGAGAGAAGCATAAGCATAAGCTTATGCGGAAATAGAGAATGAGAGAAGGGGGAAAGAGAGAAGCATAAGCATGAGCTTATGCAGAAATAGAGAAAGGGGAATGAGAGAAGCATAAGCATGAGCTTATGCAGAAATAGAGACTGAGAGAAGCATAAGCTCATGCTTATGCTTCTCTCATTCTCTATTTCCGCATAAGCTCATGATAAGCATAAGTTTATGCGGAAATAGAGAAATAAAGATGGGGGAAACTTAAGCATAAGCTCATGCTCATGCATGGGCATAAGCTCATGCTTATGCTCATGCATGAGCATGAGCTTATGCGAATGAGAGTAAGGGGGAAATAGAGAAGGGGGAAAGAGATGAGGGGAAATGAGAGAAGCATAAGCATAAGCTTATGCGGAAATAGAGAATGAGCTTATGCAGAAATAGAGAAGGAGAGAAGCATAAGCATCATTCTCTATTTCCGCATAAGCTCATGCATAAGCATAAGCTTATGCGGAAATAGAGAATGAGCTTATGCATAAGCTTATGCTTATGCATGAGCTTATGCGAAAATAGAGAAGGAGATTTCCGCATAAGCTCATGCATAAGCATAAGCTTATGCGGAAATAGAGAATGAGCTTATGCGGAAATAGAGAAGGAGAGAAGCATAAGCATGAGCTCACTCTCATTCTCTATTTCCGCATAAGCTCATGCACAAGCATAAGCTTATGCGGAAATAGAGAATGAGAGAAGGGGGAAATAGAGAATGAGAGAAGCATAAGCATGAGCTTATGCTTCTCTCATTCTCTATTTCTGCATAAGCTCATGCATAAGCATAAGCTTATGCGGAAATAGAGAATGAGCTTATGCAGAAATAGAGAAGGAGCTTATGCTTCTCTCATTCTCTATTTCCGCATAAGCTCATTCTCTATTTCTGCATAAGCTCATGCTTATGCTTCTCCCATTCCCCCTTCTCTATTTCTGCATAAGTTCATGCTTATGCTTCTCTCTTTCCCCCTTGTCTATTTCCCCCTTCTCTCATTCTCTATTTCCACATAAGCTTATGCTTATGCATGAGCTTATGTGGAAATAGAGAATGAGAGAAGCATAAGCTCATGCTTCTCTCATTCTCTATTTCTGCATAAGCTCATGCATAAGCATAAGCTTATGTGGAAATAGAGAAATAAAGAAGGGGGAATCTTAAGCATAAGCTCATGCTCATGCATGAGCATAAGCATGAGCTTATGCTTATGCGAAAATAGAGAATGAGCTTATGCGGAAATAGAGAAAGATTCTCTATTTCCGCATAAGCTCATGCATAAGCATAAGCTTATGCGAAAATAGAGAACGAAAGAAGGGGGAAATAGAGAAGGGGGAAAGAGAGAAGCATAAGCATGAGCTTATGCGGAAATAGAGAAGGGGGAATGAGAGAAGCATAAGCATGAGCTTATGCGGAAATAGAGAATGAGCTTATGCAGAAATAGAGAATGAGAGATGCTTCTCTCATTCTCTATTTCCACATAAGCTCATGCATAAGCATAAGCTTATGCAGAAATAGAGAAATAAAGAACGGGGAAACTTAAGCATAAGCTCATGCTCATGCATGAGCATGAGCTTATGCGAATGAGAGAAGGGGGAAATAGAGAAGGGGCAAAGAGATGAGGGGGAATGAGAGAAGCATAAGCATAAGCTTATGCGGACATAGAGAATGAGCTTATGCGGAAATAGAGAAGGAGAGAGCTTATGCTTCTCTCATTCTCTATTTCCGCATAAGCTCATGCATAAGCATAAGCTTATGTGGAAATAGAGAATGAGCTTATGCGGAAATAGAGAACAAGAGAAGCATAAACATGAGCTTATGCTTCTCTCATTCTCTATTTCTGCATAAGCTCATGCATAAGCATAAGCTTATGCGAAAATAGAGAATGAGCTTATGCGGAAATAGAGAAGGGGGAAACTTAAGCATAAGCTCATGCTCATGCATGAGCATGCTCATGCATGAGCATGAGCTTATGCGAATGAGAGAAGGGGGAAATAGAGAAGGGGGAAAGAGAGAAGCATAAGCATGAGCTTATGCGAAAATAGAGAATGTCGGGGCATGAGAGAAGCATAAGCATGAGCTTATGCAGAAATAGAGAATGAGCTTATGCGGAAATAGAGAATGAGAGAAGCATAAGCTCATGCTTCTCTCATTCTCTATCTCTGCATAAGCTCATGCATAAGCATAAGCTTATGCGGAAATAGAGAAATAGAGAAGGGGGAAACTTAAGCATTTGCTCATGCTAGAAGGGGGAAATAGAGAAGGGGAAAGAGATGAGGGGGAATGAGAGAAGCATAAGCATAAGCTTATGCGGAAATAGAGAATGAGCTTATGCAGAAATAGAGAAGGAGAGAAGCATAAGCATAAGCTTATGCGGAATTAGAGAAATAGAGAAGGGGGAAACTTAAGCATAAGCTCATGCTCATGCATGAGCATAAGCTCATGCTTATGCTCATGCATGAGCATGAGCTTATGCGAATGAGAGAAGGGGAAAATAGAGAAGGGGAAAGAGATGAGGGGGAATGAGAGAAGCATAAGCATAAGCTTATGCGGAAATAGAGAATGAGCTTATGCAGAAATAGGGAAGGAGAGAAGCTTATGCTTCTCTCATTCTCTATTTCTGCATAAGCATGAGCTTATGCAGAAATAGAGAATGAGAGAAGCATAAGCTCATGCTTATGCTCATGCATGAGCATGAGCTTATGCAGAAATAGAGAATGAGCTTATGCGAAAATAAAGAATGAGAGAAGGGGGAAATAGAGAAGGGGGAAAGAGAGAAGCATAAGCATGAGCTTATGCGGAAATAGAGAAGGGGGAATGAGAGAAGCATAAGCATGAGCTTATGCGGAAATAAAGAATGAGCTTATGCGGAAATAGAGAAATAGAGAAGGGGGAAACTTAAGCATAAGCTCATGCTCATGCATGAGCATAAGCTCATGCTTATGCATGAGCATGAGCATGAGCTTATGCGAATGAGAGAAGGGGGAAATAGAGAAGGAGGAAAGAGAGAAGGGGGAATGAGAGAAGCATAAGCATAAGCTTATGCGGAAATAGAGAATGAGCTTATGCGAAAATATAGAATGAGAGAAGCATAAGCATGAGCTTATGCTTCTCTCATTCTCTATTTCCGCATAACCTCATGCATAAGCATAAGCTTATGCAGAAATAGAGAATGAGAGAAGGGGAAAATAGAGAAGGGGGAAAGAGAGAAGCATAAGAGGAAAGAGAGAAGCATAAGAGGAAAAAGAGAAGCTCATGCTCTCATGCTATGCGGAAATAGAGAATAAGAGGGAAAGGAAAGAGAGAAGGGAAAAGAGAGAAGGGGGAAATAGAGAAGGAGGAAAGAGAGAATAAGAGAAGAGGGAAAAAAGAGAAGGGGAAAAAAAGAGAAGGGGGTAAAAAGAGAATAAGAGAAGGGGGAAGAAGGAAAGAGTTTGAGGGGAAGAGAGGGTTTCTACGCCCATCACTGCAGCTAGCGCTTAAGGCGCTAGCTGCAGGCCAATGCAAATAACAAAAATAATAAATGGAAAAAAGAGGAAGCACTTACCTGAAATAGTATGTCCTGCTTAGTGTAGTGGACTAGCCCTACAAAAGAGAGAAGACAACCCATTTTTTCAAATAAGATGTTAGTGGAAGGAGGAGATTACAAAAGCAACTTCTTGAAGGGAGGAGATTGAGGAGACAAGGAAAGGAGGAGATTCAGGAGACAAGGAGAAAGAGAAGGAAGAGAAATACAGAAAAAAGAGGTGAGTTTTCTTTCTTTCTTGAAATCTCGTTTTTTGTTTCAATCCTTTCAAAACAAGCATGAAAACTAGTTTACAGATTTAGCAATACAAGAAGAAACACTCACAAAACTAAAGCTAACAAACAAACAACCTACATTGTTGAAACAAACTCACCTCTTGAAGAACTTCCTTTCAAGAAACCAAAGAGGGAAAAGGATAGAGAGGGAGTACAAGAGGTAGGAGAAGGGTGAGGAGTGGAAAATAGAGTGGGAGGTTACTTGAAATAGGTGGGAGGTCGTCGAAAATAGGTGGGAGGAGATATTGGCTTGCTTACTTGAGAGATTAGGGAATAGGATGAAGAAAACGCCGCGCGATTAGTGTTTCGGGTTTTAACCCACAGCGTCGCTATATAGCGACGTTTTTAATTAAAAACATCGCTATATAGCGACGGAATAGAGGAAAAAGTCGTTATATAGTGACGTTTATAGTCACTTTTTTGATGTAGCATCAAAAGAAGCTCAAACATGCTATTTTATAACTGTTAATATCTCTTCTTCATGCTTATGTTGTGATTTTATAAGTGTAGATGGAAGGGACGAGTGGAAGCTCGTCCGATGATGTGCCAATGCCCGAGAGCACGAAGTGGCTTATGGAGAGGTTATACTATCATTGCACTCATTGTAAGCGAGAAGTACAACATCAACGTCGTATTATCATGCGCCACTTGCGGATGTATGGGGAGGAGCCGGAACCAGTACCCCCCATTGGTGTTGCACATGTTGATGGACCATCGGTAAGTCAAAGCTATTTAAGTTCACAATCTTATTGTATACCAGGATAGAAGATCTTATATTTACACAAAATCTTAAAACAGGATGAGGAGGGTGACGAGGGTACACATATACCTTCTCTTTCAACAAGACTATAGTCTCCCAAATGACGACGAGGGTATGGTCGGCATGATGGATTCCATTTTTAGGGGCACTACATCCCACGTACATGTGATGTCAGAGTCTGAGGTCAAAATGCGAGAGTTGCAATCAACACAATTGTACGAGGGTGCTAGGATGTCTAAACTACATGCTTGTCTCTCAATCTTGAATCTACAAGTACAGTATGGGTGGTCGGATACAAGTGTCTCGGCCTTAATGAGGTTAGCCCTTGCACTAATTTGACTCATTATTTGGATATTGTTTGTTTTGAGAATCATCATTTGGATAGTGTCTTTGTCATAGGTTGCTCCAGAAGATGTTGCCTACACCAAATACCATGCCTGCATCATGGAGATTTGGCTAGTTGTCCAAAGTGTGGGGAACAACGATATAGAGATGACTTGCAGAGGGTGAGCGGATACCGGTAAAGGTCTTGAGACACTTTCCCATCATTGCAAGAATACAACACATGTTCCAATGCAAATCCATAGCGGAGTTGATGACATGGCATGCATCTCATCGGTCCACTGATCACACATTGAGGATTCTCGCAGATTGTGCAGCTTGGAAGCACATAGATAATCAGTGGCCGAACTTTGCGAGGGAGCCATGCAACTTACATCTTGGGCTAGCCATGGATGGCGTGAATCCTTTCGGGTTACACTCGACATCTTGGTCGACATGGCTCATAGTCATGGCGAATTACAATATCCCACCATGGCTAACAATAAAAAAGGGACACCTCATGCTTACACTACTTGTGCCAGGAAAGCACAAGGCAAAAAACATGGACGTGTACATGGCACCTTTGAAAGAGGAGTTACAGATATTATGGAGAGGAGTGCAGGTCTTTGATATTTCCAGAGCTCCTAGACATACCAATGATATTTTGATCAGGGGTATCTTGATGTGGACCATGCATGACTACCCAGGATATGGAGAGTGCGCAGGTACATGGTTGTGTCTTTACATGTACAATGAGGGATTATGCTTTTTTTACTCTCTTTTGCATGCATGTCTTGTACTAACACATTCATGCATGCGTGCAGGACTTGTTACAAGTGGGTACCATGCTTGTCCTGTTTGTGGACTGGCTCTGAAATCGCTTGCACGCTACTCCAAACATATGAGGAAAATGTTTATGAAGGTCATGCTCGATACCTTCCACTCGACCATCTCGCACGTGGAGGTCAGCTTGATCCACCACCATCATATTTGAAGGCAAGTGACTGGATTCAAGCTTGGAGGGTGAATGGAGAGGAACCTCCTCCTGGTATGAAGAGGCTATCGATCTTTCATGAGCTTCCTTATTGGGGTCAGTTACAAATCAATCATCTCTTGGATCCCATGCATATCTTCAAGAATGTGGGGGCTACTATTTGGGCACACTTGGTTGGTTCCAAGGACTCGAGAGGAGTGTGAGAAGACTTGCGTGCTATGAATAGGATGTCTCGTTTGTGGCCCCAAGTGCATGCTTCGGGAAAAGTTGTCCTCCCGAAAGCAACATGGATCCTCTCTACGAGAGAGGAGACAGTGGTCAAGGCAGACATTGCCTCTTTTCAAACACCGACAGGGTACATGCGTTGCTTGAAAGGAGCATTTTCAAAGGACAATAAGCTTAGTGGCCTCAAGTCCCATGATTGGCACAAGGTCTTACAGGTATTCTAAGTAGAATTAGTGTACCGATAATCGTGATGCGTTAGCGTAATTATTATTATGTTATATTGTTGACATGACTTCATTGTTGCTTTGATAGTTCATCCTCCCAATTACAATAAAAGGGTGCTTACAAGAAGATGTTAGAAATGCTATATTCAAGATATGTGGTATTGTGAGGTATGCTTACTATCAAATCGTATTATGTATTTTCTTCATGGACATGTGAAATAGGTGGATATCTCAAATATCTTACATATGCATGGACATGTGATAGGTGGATATCTCAAAAAGAGATCTCTATATCGAGCATCGAGAAGGCTAGGGTGGAATCCATCGAAGCTGTATGCTTGCTTGAGAAGCACTTTCCCTCCAGCATTATGACAACTCAAGTCCACTTGCTTGTGCACATAGTTGATGAGGTGGCTATAGTAGGTACCGTTCATAGTCAATGGATGTTTTTTCTCGAGCGGTTTATGAAAACTTTAAAGGGGTTTGTAAGACAAAGAGCAAGACCGGAAGCAAGCATGGCAGAGGGATGGCTTGTGCAAGATTCATTAGTATATATCACAGAGTTTCTTGCATCCACAGATCCTGATATGCCGCAAGCTTGGCACAACAAGGATGATGATCGCATCGTTGGCGAGGTTCCCCAAGGAAAAGGGATTGAAAGAAAGATGAGCGAAGAGCAAATGGAGAAATTCAATAAGTTTTGTATCCTCAATAGCCCTGAGATGCAAAAGTGGATTGAGAGATATGAAGTGGCCAAAGCAGAAAGAATAAATGCAAGGACGAGATTCAGAGTAATGTACAGGCGATCATAGCCATATCCACGAGATCTGGCTCTTCTCCCTACTCACATGTCACTTGATTGGCTACAAATGGCTCTATGTAAAGCCGAACGTGATGGAGAGACAATAAACGAGCACGAGCGAGAGTTATCATTCTGGATGTATGGTGCATGTAAGTTTCTTACCTCTTGATGTAATTAAGTAATTATTTGTGGCAATATATGCTATAAAATATATGCATTTTCATTGTTTTAATGATGCTCTTTTACAGTACAAAAAGTACAGTGCATTATGGTCATATGGACGACATTTTCGTGTGGAACGCATCGATTCAAAGAGAGTCATGTATGATTGTGGAGTCATGGCTAACTTCACACAAGATAGCCAAGCAAGTGCTTCAGATACCAATCTTCTCTCCTCACAGTTGGATTATTGTGGAACCATATGCAACATCTATGAAATTGATTTTAGACGATTTACTATTTTCATTCTTGATGTAAAATGGTTTAGAACTACTTACAACGGTCCCCATGCGACAGTGAGAAAAGATAGTAGCGGTCTCTTTGCAATAGACTCCACCAAACATTGGACCGATGAAAGTGATACTTTTGTTCTTCCCGAGCACTGTGAGCAGGTGCATACTAATGATTTAATTAGTCGAAGCTTTCGTTTTTAAAGTCCATTGATACATGTACTTGAGCATAATTTCATATATATAGTTGACAACATTTGGCACCCATCTTCAATATAGGTGGTTTTTCATCCGGATCATTCTGATCCAAGATGGTGGTATGTGATCTAAGTTGCACCACGAAGTAAGCAAATTTTTGAAGATCGAGATGTGGATATGGAGATGCCACTACCAATGCCGAATCCAATTGATGAATCTAGCGAAGAAGATGTAGATCACCATATGAGCCAAGAGGAAGATGCACATAATGACATCGCACGGGAGGAGGATGGAGATCACGATATTGATGAAGAAGACAACAATCATCAAGATCGATCACCACACTTAAGCTTTATTGAAGAAGATGATCAAATACTTTTAGGTGAACGTACGATGCTAGAGTACGATGATGATATAGGATATCAACTCGGTATAGAGTTGGAGATAGACTTGCTTGGTGCCTTAGACTTGGCTCAAGATGAAACAGTTGATGTAAATGCTCTTATTTGATTTTTCTCATCTAAAACTTGGACATGAATATATGAGCTTTAAAGGCTTGATGTACATGCTCTCATTTTTTAATTCTCTATGAGCTCAAACATATATGAAAATTTAAAAAAATTTGTCATTGGAAAAACTAACTTTTAAGGCCTATAAAAAAAAAAAACCTCTGTAAAAACGTCGCTATAATATTTTGTATCAGTGTCGCTATATAGCGACTTTTAGCAACAGTCGCATATAGTGACGATTTAGGAAACCCGCTTTTCATACCGACAATTAACGCTAAGCGGGCGCTAAATGTCGGTACGTAAACGTCGCAATAGGATCCATGTGTAGTAGTGTCTGCCTTGTATCTGCTCACCCTACAAGTCATGTCTATATCATTGTTCCCCACACTTCGGACAACTAGCCAAATCTCCATGCTCACGATGAAAGAGAATACAATAATTACGGCAAGCATGGATGGTATCATTATCCATACCCACCATTGTTAGCATCTTCTTCACTTCATCTCTTGGTGCGGGCATGGTATTTGTTGCAGGCAACATCTTTTGGAGCAACCTATCACAATTCAAACATACATAGGGTTAGAATAATGATGATCCTGAAAGCAACAATGAAGTCATGTCACTAATCCTACAGCTTAGAATACCTATAAGACATTGAGCAACCTTAGAATCCTACAACCTGACATTGAGCAAATATTTACAGACTCCTGCATTCTTTGAATTAGAGTGACAGAAGTCTGTATTAGTTTGCTCAATGGTAAGCTATTGAAGCTTCATGTGGGAAAAAAGAGAAGGAAAGAGAGAGGAAAAGAGAGGAAAAGAGAGGAGAAAAAAGAGAGAAAAAGAGAGGAGAAAAAGGAGAAAAGAGAGGAGAAAAAAGACAAAAAAAGAGAGAAAAAGAGAGAAAGTGAAAAGAGAAAAAGTGGAGATAAAAGAGAAAAAAAGAGAAGGAAAGAAAGGAGAAAAGAGACGAAAAGAGGAGATAAGAGAGAAAAAGAGAGGATAAAAGAGAGTCACAGTTCAAACATACATAGACTTCAAATAATGATGATTCTCAAACATACATGATGATTCTCAAAACAAACAATATCCAAATAATGAGTCAAATTAATGCGGGAGCTAACCTCATTAAGGCCGAGACACTTGTATCCGACTACCCATAGTTTGCTCGTAGATTCAAGATTGAGAGACAAGCTTGTAGTTTAGACATCCTAGCATCCTTGTACAACTGTGTCGATTGCAACTCTCACATATTGACCTCAGACTCTGACATCACATGTACATGTGATGTAGTGCCCCTAAAAATAGAATCCATCATGTCCACCATACCATCATCATCATCTGGCACATTCGAGAGACTATAGTCTTGCTCAAAGTGTGAAGGTATATGTGCACCCTCGCCACCCTTCTCATGCTGTCTCAAGATTTCGTGTAAATATAAGATCTTGTCTCAAGGTTTTGTGTCATAATGGTATCTAATATTAATCACAAACTCAAATATCATTGACTTACCGATGATCCATCACCACGTGCAACACCAAGGGTGGGTACCAGTTCGGGCTTTTCTCCATACATCTACAAGTGGCGCATGACAATATGATGTTAATGTCGTACTTCTCACTTGCAATGAGTGCAATGACAATACAATCTTTCCGTAAGCCACTCTGTGCTCTCAGGCATTGGTGCATCATCTAACGAGCTTCCACTTGTCCCTTCCATGTGCACACTTCCAAATTCACAACATGAGTTGCAAGGAAATCTATTAAGATCCAAAAAACAACCATCTATGAGCTCCCTTTCTCTCTTCTGATAATAAGTACCCTGAATAGTCGCTATATAGTGATGCTTTGCCCTATTCCGTTGCTATATAGCGATGCTTTGCCCTATTCCGTTGCTATATAGCGATGCTTTGCCCTGTTCCACCGTCGCTATATAGCGATGCTGGGCGCTTAAACCCAAAACCCTATGCGACGCTTTCTTTCACATCTCTATTGCAGGAAAAACAAAAATCTCTCCTCCCACCTTATATTCGACGACCTCGCTTTCCTCCTCTCTATTCCCCACTCTTCACCCCTACCCAACCTCTCTCCCAACACTTGTGCTCCCTCTCCACCCTTCTCCCTCTCTGCTTGTGTGAAAGGAAGTTTTTCAAGAAGGTGAGTCTCTTTAAGCAATGTAGGTTCATTTTTTATGAGATTTCGTTTTATGAGTGTTGAAGCATGTTTCTCCTTGTATTGCTAAGGATATATGCTAATTTTCATGCTTGATTTTCAGAGGTTGACAAAAAAACGAGATTTGGTGAAAGAAAGAAGACTCACCTCTTCTCTTTTTAGTATTTCTCTTCCTCCTCTTTCTCCTTGTTTATAGGCTTATGCTTTCTCCTTGTTTGTAGGCTTATGCTTGTCTCCTCAATCCAATCCCTTTGAGAAGTTGCTTCTCTAAACTTCTTCTTCCTTTAACTAGTTATCTGAAAAATGGTATGTTTCCTCTCTTTTGTAGAGCCAGTCCACGAAACACCGAGTGGGACTTTTTCAAGTAAGAAAGTGCTTCCTCTTTTTTTCTTTTGTTATTTTTGTTATTTGCATTAGTTTGCAGCTAGTGCCTTATGCGCTAGCTGCAGTGATGGGCGTAGGAACCCTCTCTTCCCCTCTCTTCTCTTATTCCCTCTTCTTCCCCTCTTTTCCTCTTTTTCTCTCTCTTTCCCCCCCTCTTTCCCTCATATGCTCATGCATAAGCATAAGCATAATATTTCTCTCTTTTTCTCTTATGCATATGTTTTTCCTTCTCTTATGCTTATGCTCTTTTTCCCTCTTCTTTTTCCCTTCTTTCAATCTCTTTTCCCCTCTTCCTTCTCTTATTTTTCACTCTCTTTTTTGCTCTCTTTTTCTCCTCTTTTCATAAGCATATGTATTTGCCTATACTTATGCTTATGCATGAGCATATGCTCATATGCTCATGCATAAGCACAAGCTTATGCTTTCTCTATTTTTCTCTTATGCTCATATGCTCATGCATAAGCATAAGCATATGCTTTCTTTCTTTTTCTCTTATGCTTATGCTCTTTTTCCCTCTTCCTTCTCTTATGCTTATGCTCTTTTCCTCTCTTTCTTTTTCCCCCTTCCTTCTCTTCTTATTCTCTCTTCTTTTTTCCCTCTTCTTTTTCCCCCTCTTTCAATCTCTTTTTCCTTCCTTTCCTTCTCTTCTTTTTCCCCTCTTTCAATCTCTTTTTCCCTCTTCCTTCTCTTCTTTTTCCCTCTTGTTTTTCCCCTCTTTCAATCTCTTTTCCCCTCTTCTTTTTTCCCCTCTTTCAATCTCTTGTTCCCTCCTTTCCTTCTCTTCTTTTTCCCCTCTTCCTTCTCTTATGCTTATGCTATTTTCCCCTCTTCTTTTTCCCCTCTTTCAATCTCTTTTTCCCTCTTCTTTTTCCCCCTCTTTCAATCTCTTTTTCCCTCTTTTCCTTCTCTTCTTTTTCCCCTCTTTCAATCTCTTTTCCCCTCTTCCTTCTCTTATGCTTATGCTCTTTTCCCCTCTTCTTTTTCCCCTCTTTCAATCTCTTTTCCCTTCTTCCTTCTCTTCTTTTCCCCTCTTCTTTTTCCCCTCTTCCTTCTCTTCTTTTCCTCTCTTGTTTTTCCCCTCTTTCAATCTCTTTTCCCCTCTTCTTTTTCCCCCTCTTTCAATCTCTTTTTCCCTCCTTTCCTTCTCTTCTTTTTTCCCTCTTTTAATCTCTTTTCCCCTCTTCCTTCTCTTCTTTCCCCTCTTCTTTTTCCCCCAATCTAAGAAGAATTTGCCTATAATCCAAAAAGGAAAAATAATTGTCAATTTGAACATCAAAAACACCATTAATAGGACCTCATCCCTAACAAGATAACAAGCATCTTTTGGATGGATATGTAGGTTACCATCACTTGAGAATGTGAGGAAGACTACCTTCACTAATCCTTTGGATACATTTGCATTCACAGTGATGCTTTTTGGGCTAACCAATGCCTCTGCCACTTTCCAACAATTGATGAATAACATTTTCGCACCTTATTTGGGTGTATTCATGGAAGTGTAGCTACTTCTCTTCTTTTCCCCTCTTTCATGAGCATATGTTTTTTCTTCTCTTATACTTATGCTTATGGCCCAATTTACAAGAGTTAGATAAAGTGCATGTAATATGTAGTAAAACAAATAGAATAATATATTAAATGAGAAGAAGTAGACTTACTTCGATTTGAGTTAGAGCAACCACGAATCTGATGATACAATTCTGGACAAATTTTAAAATGTAATCTGCACTCATCCCAATTTTTTAACATTAAAGAAAGCTGTTCTGCCGATATAAACATATAAAGTTCTTCTTGTAGTGCAACATCTCTCTTGATCTGCATAGCTCATCCTTCAATATCAAGAATCATGGCATCAGTCTTTGTTTTAGATATGACTACTCTACCTTCCTTAATGTCATTTTGAATTTGACCAATTTGATCATCACTCAATCCTTGCAAGCATCTAAACATTGAGAATGTGGGTTGCCTACGGCATTTTCCACATTGTGAATATTTAAAAAGTGAGATTACAAGTAGGAGTAGACCTATATCGTGTGAGCAACCACCTCAACCCAATCGACTGTCGCTCCCAGTGCCTCTTGCTCAATAAACCACGGCTTTATTCCTACATGAAATGCGTGTCTCGTCTCTGTGTCTGTAGGAAGGCGACCCATCATTGCTTGTTGTGTGGGTCTCCTTCTCCTTCTTCTTTCCTTCTCTTATTTTTCCCTCTCTTTTGCTTCTTATGCTTTCCCTCATATGTTTTCTGCTTCTTACCCGCTCTTGTTTTTTGTTTTTTGTTTTTGTGTTTGTGTCTACGTTTGTCCAATCCCCCCAATTTAGACATGGGATCACGTCACACGTTCGATGAGTATGAAAACCCTCATATAAGGAGACATCATGATCTCTATTCTCTAGAGGACTTTGATTCCACTCATGCGACACCTCAGGGGCCTACCCCTATGACTCCTCTCGGGCATAGTGACTGTGACTACCCCTCGAGGAACTCCTTTGCTAGTAGCCCATGGCTTTGTCGGGAGTCCCGATGAGTTTGTTGCACAGATGAGTGATGAGGAGGTAGCCAGATTCTTCTCTCTGCTATCCTAAAGGACCTCAGCAAATATCTCTCCTACACCGATGGCTTGACCTACTGTCCAACCATCCCCTCTAGCCCCTTTGACTAAGGGGTCATCACCTGGGCGTGCCCATCATAAGGGAAGGAAGAGTAGGAGGGGTCGCTTATGTTGTGCTAACTCGGGAGATGTAGACGAGTCACCACGCTCACATCCCTATAGGTCTCCACTTGGTCCCAAGACCCAGTACCAGTCAAGGCCCTTGCCCTCTCCTACTCCCACTACTACTTCTCGCTCTGGAAGCGCTCGCACAAACACCACTCACTCTGACTCTGCCACTACTATGAGTCGTCCTTACCCGGTCGAGGACCTGTCCTATCAAATCACGGCTACTGGAGATAATAGAAGATAAAAAGGGCACATCATTGATGGCCACCATGAGGCGATTGATGAGCCACCACTTCAAGAGCGGGATAGCTACTGACTGGCGATACCAAAATGACCAAAAGAAGCAAGTAGTCATTGATGAATTAAAAATAAAATACCCTAACTCCCCAAATTGGGAGTTCAATGAGAATTACATGCGAGAGTGCATGGGTTTGGTCTTGAAGCATCATAGGTCAACCTTGCGTACTTCCATCGCAAAGGAAAAAGCTAAACCCAGCTGGGCAAACAAAGCTGATTGGAAGTTTTTCAAGAAGCAGAGCAGGGACCATCCGAAAATGTTCGAGGGTCAAAGGAGGGCTGTGAGGAGACAGCTAGGGACTCCGTAGGTACTTCGCACTTTGGTGCAGGCGTTCGAGGGAAAAGTGAAGCTTCAACAGCGCGAGAAAACTTCACCATTGCCTTATGCTACAAAGGGGTATCTGAGGTGGATTATGGGACAAAGTGAAGGTGCAGTCATGGATCGAATTCCACCCGGCCTTGGAGGTTCTACAGAGTTGGTTCAAACATGGAGGGAATGGAATTTATACATAATGTGTACCAAGAGCTAATGGCAATAGGGGTTGCTTTTCTGGATGTAATGTATGGACCAAGCAGAAGTGAAAACTGGAATGAGGATCGCTTTGAGTGTTTGTTGAAAAGCTTGATGGCAATCGCTTCTCCCCCAGTGCAATTCCTTCTTGTGGTGTTCTTGACCATGGATCATGTATCATGTTTGAAGAATGCATTAAATAAGACATGTGGACAATATGAAATACACTTCGGTTGCCTTAATTTTGAAACTGCAGATATATTTGTAACTGGATCTATGGATGGCTTAATTGCTTGTGTATTGGTAAGCAAGGAAAAGCATTTCAATGATATTGAGTACTATACCAATGCACAATGTAAGCCATTAATATATGTTGCAGATGAAAAATATGAAAAATCAAGTGGTGCAGAAGAATCAGGTGATGAGGATAATGATGATGAATTTGACATTGAATTGTCCTTGAAAAGAAAACGTTTAAGTATCATGAAAGACATGATCATGGGTTTTTGTCGAGAAGATGAGTATGTATTGGACTTTCTCCAAGGGACTTGCTACAATAGAGTCTCTTTCTTGTAAGAGGCGTGTTGTTTCAGTTGTTGAGACTTATGAGGAGTTGGCAAAGGTGGAAAGTATCTGTTGCACGTATGCTTACAGTAATCATGAAATTCGACAATGGGCTAGCTTGCAAGAACCAATATTGGCAATAGAGGGGGTACCAAAAAAGATGATACAATTGAAGGTGGAGGGGATTAAAAAATTGATACCATACTAGGACAAAAAGAGAGCTTCAACCCTTCAATGAAGAGCAGCGTGAGCATTTACAAAAACACGCTTCAAATTTTTGGGAAACAGAAGAGGAAGCAACAGGTCCTTGAAATTGTCCTTTTATATGGTGTTCGTGTTTTCCATATGTTATCTTGCTATATTCTCCATAGGATGTATTAATTTCGTTCCAAAGATCTTTTAATATTACTTGGAAACTTCTTCTATCTCATTGCCATAATTCAAGCCTTCATATGTATTCTTGAATATGTTTAATTTTCTATATTTCATGAAAAGATGTGTTTGCATGTTGTAATTGTATGGAGTGTGATACACATCCAAATTTATTTATGAGTTCATAAATGTTAAAAAGTGTGTTGAGTCTTGATCATGATGAATGAATTAGTGTAAATTGTTGTTTCTATCCTTATTCACTTCATATGAATGCTCAAATATGTTTTGGCCGATTGGCCAAATCTTTTCTTAGTGGGAACACTCGGGCAATGCTAGATAATATTGGACTCCACTCTATCTATTATGCAAAGGTTTTTGGCATTGTAAGGATATGTAGTTTTGGGGATTAAAATAACTTGAAAGGGTATAGATTCAACAACTTTAGGGGGTATACTAAACATATGAACATGAATTCTTTCTTTTTTTTTGTAATCCAATTTTGTTTTGAAAAAGAAAAACATGAAGGCTTTCACACAAACAAATTGCATTGAGAGCACACAACCTAAAGTTTGACAATTTGGTTTTTCATCTCAATCTTAGTTTGTTTCTACTTATGAATTTCATTTCCTTGTTTATCAACAAATCTTAGCTATCTCAATTTCACATCGCTAAAAGCATTGCCTATACATGTGACACCTGGTCCAATGATTCGTTATGTGCCTAATTTAAACATTAGCATGCAAGTTCCAAGCTCAACATGGTTGATTGAAAATATTGAGGATGCAATGTCTGAAGTTAATGTTCCATTGACAAATGTGGATGCAAGCTTAGAAGGTAAAGGAGAAGATGCAATGTCATTGTATGAAGCCAAGGTGCAAGAAGAAATCTTAGAAGGTAAAGGAGAAGACATAATGTCACCCTCAGAAATAATGTCAAAAGAGGTGAGAACAAAAAGAAGACTAGCAGTGATAATAGATTTGAAAGGGTTATTGCTCAAGCGTTGTTTTTCGAAGTCAAACAAACATATGAGCTTGCATAATGGGAAGCATTGTCTTGTTCTCCGTCCTGGGTGTTTAGAGTTTCTACAATGGTTGCTCGATCACTACCATGTTGGCATTTGGTCCACTGGAGGAGAAAAGGGCATGGTGCAACACATGCTGGACACTTTGGAGCATCATGTTAATAGAAAGTTACATTTCTTCATGGTTTGGGGTGCAATGGCATGCCACAAGCATACAAAGAGTAGAATTATTCGACCAGATAGGATGAATGTGGAAGCAAAGTTTAAACCATTAATGAGAGTGTGGTGTTGTTTTAAAGAGGAATGCAAACCAGCAAGAACAGTGTTCATTGATATTTCGCCTTATACGGGTTGTGTTAATCCAACAGAAAATTACATTTTTCCTACAAAATTTGATATAGATTGTGGTGATTCTATTTTGCTTCATGAGTTATTGCCGTACCTATGAATGCTAGATGATGCAGTAGATGTGCACAGTGCCATCTCTTCTAACAGATTTGGTCAAGCTCCAATTGTCGAAGGACATGATATGTTCTATTATATTCAACCAGTTATCCTTGAATTCAAAGAAAAAAACAAAGAAGTGCTCGAAAGGATGAATGTCGAATCTCATATGTCTACTCGTAGTTCAAAAAAAGACACAGAGAAAGGTATTGCTTCACCTATAATTAAAAGTAGAGTGAGAGGGACTTGTCCTACTACGAGAAGTATGGTGCATGCTCAACATGTTACATTGAATGAAGAGGAAGAATGTATGCTAAGAAAATTTGCCAAAATGGGACCATTGAAAGATAGTGAAGCAAAACGCTTTGCTATGGTTCTTGGATGCAATGAAAGGGAAATCAGTACCGATGCTGCAAGGGCATTTTTAGCCAACTTGATTCGATTTTATTGCATAGACAACCCTTAGTGAATCTGAGTGATCTTCTTAATTAGAGTTGCAGATACAAATGCTCAGTTAAAATATTTATACCTACATTCTTATTTATATTTGGACACTATTTGGTTGGATTCGATTTGCAAAACATTATGTTTCAATTTGTTTTGTAAAAGAATTAATAGACATTGAGTTAGTACCTTGTGCAAAAAATGCTTTGTGCTTTGTGATGTGAGTTTGTATTCCTCCACTAAAAGAATGATTCTTTGATTTTAAAAATACGATAGGTGTTACAGATTGTCCTGAAAAGTTGAAGAGCTATCTTATTACAAATTTTGATCCTGCATCCAATGGTTTATGGAAACATGAATTGCCCATACCCATTTAGCACATGTTCGAAATGAATGGCATTCATTATGAAGTAAAGAAATCAACAATACTTGGGGCAAGATATGGTCTTTTTGTACATATGAGCATCAAGAAGAAACAAGAGTTGATGGTATATAATGGTCCAAAGTATGATTATGATACTTGGAGATCACTCCTCAAGTTTTTCCCAAGGATGAAGACTTATGGAATGTTTGAAGATCCATTCATTGAGCCATTGACAGATGTGAAATGTAATGTGGGGAGATGTATTGTATGGAAACGTTGCTGGATATATAAATAGCTCAATGTATTATAAAGAAAGAACAAATGTTATATTTGTATACATCCCTAAGCTACCACGTTGGGCTTAAAAGTCACAAGGAGATTTAAGTGCCCATGGCTACATTACTGTGCAAACCATAAAGGATATCTCCTTCGGAGATGAGCTACTTTGTGAGTATGAATACTAGTATGGAATTGTTAATGATTGTGTTAAACGATGTGGTGCAAAATTTAGTTGCAAAATTGGTTGTGTCAATGGTTTTGATTATATTTAGCACAAGAAAGCAATTTAAAAAAAGGATTTTATCAAGACCATGTCTCTGAGTTTCATGAGCTCTATTATGATGGAGAGTTTCACGAGCTCTATTGTGATGGAACGGTGTTTTTGAACACCACATTTATATGATAGATGTCAAAGCTCTACCATATTCCTATTGCATATGTCAATACCGCAATTTATCAACATAGAAACATATGCATTTGGCATCAATTTGATACATCTAATATACCAAATAAAAATTGACAGTTGTTGCAAGTTTAATTTTGTTTTTGAACACCACATTTAATTTGAGCATAAAGTGTCAACATATGTGAATATAAAAACCAACAATCTACAAAATGACATATCATATTCTCACTATCATCGCAAAAGACTATTCACATGGATCTTTATTCATATATAGGAGAATAGAGATGGCATCACGTCATATGAAAGATTGTGTCAAAAGATGATCTAAGCATATTTGATTCTCGTAATTTTCATGAATGGCACGAGTATGGGATGTTAGAGATATCATCAGTTTCAAAGGCTAGAGAGCTTTGAAAATATTACGTTTCTAACAAAAGAGGCTATCCATGTGAAAGGACAACAGAGAAAAAGGGAATCATAATTGCTCGAAAGAGGAGAGTGCACCTGACACCTACCATAGAAGAAACAAAGTCTCTTAAACATTTTTAGAGTATTAAAGGCAATGAAATGCTTTCAGGACATATTTTTATAGTTAACAAAGTCTTGTTTGGAGAAGAGATCTATAAGATTGGTGATGAGGTTGTTGTTAAATATGATCATGAAGATGAAGTGATATCTAATGTAGGACATTGGAAAGCATGCATAACGTCATTTCTTGTCTCCTCAAGGGATCCACCTTACATAAGCCAACTATACAACGTTCGCTTAAAAGGTATTTAAAAAATCCCTTTGTAACCACTTTTTATCTATTTTATATACCCCTATTATGAATTTTTTGATCAATAATTATATGCCTTCAATAAATGTGAAATTTGAGAAGCCTATATTTTTTACCCTCCTCTTGTCCATTTCAATGTAAGTTGATACATACGCTACTTATGAGAAATTGTAATGTATAATTTAAAAAAACACTTTAATTTGTATGTCACGGAGATGCATGCTTAACACCCATACTAGTCCCTAATAGAACGTATTTTCAACTTTTGATCTTTTCAATTCCCAAAATCTCATGTATTTACTCCACCTTATCCAATTTTGTTTCCCTTGCATGCTCCCAAACTGTCACTAGCTACTAAAGTTTTGCATGAAGTAACTTGAATTGAACCATGAATAAAATAGAACAAACTTATAAGAAGATGGTCCAAACTTTAACCTTATGTTGATCTAATGGGAGTTTTTATATTAAATATGATGCATGTAGTAGCATTATGTTGATTTAGTGCAAGTTTTTCTAAGGTTGTACTTGTCGGGACAGCCTAACAAACTCCCCAAATCTTTTGCATTCAATTCCCCTCCCCCCCCCACGTTAGAAAATCGAAGGTTTGTAAAACTTTACATGCATTTAAATCTTCTTGCATAATAACTTAAAACCCCACAGTCGGATTCAATCATGTTTCTATGAGCACATGGAGCTAGATGATCAAAATTGACATCTTTTATGCTGGCTAGATTAATACAAAGTATGATGGAAAGATTCTAGATTAATCAACAAAATTACAAAGATGTTAAAGCGTATCCTTATATATTCATTTTCTATCCATAAACCGTTCACAAACATTTACAAGCTGCCAAAGTTCAAAAAATAAATAAATAAATAGAAACATCAACGGCATCATGCATACACAAGGTTCAATGGCAGTGGAGGGTAAACCTTCTGTTCACAGTAGAGTTATAGAAAACCTCTTCTTGCAGTTAGAAATTTCTCCACCAAAGAGTGCCGCCATGCAGCGACTTGTAACTTGTTGAGGTGCTTCCGCATCAAGGTAAATTCATGGGATCGAGCTGTTGGAATGGTCACCTCCCCATCTGTGAACCCCCATATGAGGAGAGCATGGGGGAGGGAGACCTAGGGCAGAAGATGCCTAGAGAAGAGAGAGGGAGGGGACTGCCACATGGGCAGCACCTCACAGCCAAGAGAGGACCCCTGAAGGAACAGTACGGAACATCAGCGTCTCTAAGTACACGTGATGGCGCGTGGTTGTACGGGACTGTGCAGATCCTTGGAAGCGATGACATGGCGCCGACATTTGCAGGGTGTACCGATCTGTATGGCGCTGGAGAAGGGCCTGACAGAGGTGCAACATGGCAGGGGTTACCAGCAGCCTGGTCGACCAGGTATAGGGCTGGTTCCAACCAGCCTACCATGCCTAGAAAATGGCAGGGCAGAGGGAGGCTGGACCCTGTATATGTAGGAGGGGATCAGCCCTTGAAGTGAGGGCCAAAAGCCCTAGTTGTGTGGGCCAGGGGCCCTGGTTATGAGATCCCTTTTAGGGCGGTTTTGCAGCAGCCTGGTTAGCCTGTTTGGGTCAGCCAGATTGAGGCTGCTGGTCTGTTTTTGCAAGCAGGCCCTAGGCTTATGAAAGAGGGCCATTCAGTCCTCATTCTACATCGTCTAGAGCAGCCAATCCACAAGCAGAAAGAGCAGCAGCAGCACTACCTTTGGGTCTACATTCAAGAGGAGAAAGAAGTACCTTGTGCTGCAGACCTAGCTCACAAGAGGCTGCCCACCTAGGCTGGTTTCCAGACAGCAAGATGGAGCAAGGTGGAGAGGATCACTCTAGACAGAGAGTCTACATTTGCTCGAGGTGGAGCACGTGGGCTAAGAGATCTAGAAGTGCTTGACATCTAGTAGGAGAACCTTTTGGTATTGTATCCTGTCCTACTTTGTGGACGGACGGAAATATAAAGTGTTGCTTCTATATTTGTCTCTGAGCATTGTCTATTTACTAGCTTGCACATCTATGCACATAGGTTTAAGAAGTTTGTGATTCCACACCCCACACCACACTGTGTGAGCTCCTGGGCAATTCTATTAGTCTTCCATTGTGCATACCCTCTGTTGGGTCATTTCTAACACGAACAATCTCAGCTGGACTTCCAAAGAGCCCCTCTTCATGGGAGAGGTTTGATTGTACAAGGATGCCAAATGCTCCCAGATACTTTTGGCCACCGTCATATGCTTCACGTGATTAATGAACTGCTAACACGAACAATCTCAGCTGGACTTCCAAAGAGCCCCTCTTCATGGGAGAGGTTTGATTGTACAAGGATGCCAAATGCTCCCAGATACTTTTGGCCACCGTCATATGCTTCACGTGATTAATCAACTGAGGAGTACAATTTAGAAAATATGAACGACCTCACCCTTGCTTTGACACGGTGCCATATTTGAGACAAGGTCTCAGCCTCCTTCTTGCCCATAGGGCTACCACATAGCCCTATAAAGGGGTTGCTACCCTGCCATGCATAGGCCAACTAGGTCGCCTCAGCTTGCTACCCTAAAAAGGGATGCCATGTAGCCTATAGGGGCTGACCCCAGTCCTACATAGCCTGAGCAGGTAGAGTACGCTAAAAAAAAGGCTGCTTGGGGGCTAGCAAACAGCAAGTATGCTTCCCTAAAGGTGGTTGACCACAAAGGGCCTGACATAGGCATCTAAATTGCTCGAGTTTGAAGGTGATAACATGGTTGAACACGGTGGTGCCATCTGGTGCTACCTTGGATGGACCTGTGTACCAAGATCCACTAGTTGAAAAGCTAGGAACCGAAATCGACATCGAATTGTTCCAGAGGGTTCCATCATGGGAGCTGCTGGGGCAATATCATCGACGTGTTGGCATTGGGCCGAGATGTGTCGGTGAGATGGGTTGTTGGAAAGGTCACCTCCCCATCTGTAAACCCCCAAATGAGGAGAGCGTGGAGGAGGGACACCTTGGTCATATGCCCAGAGAAGAGAGAAGAAAGGACAACAGTACCTGGCTGCTAGGCAGGATCTGCAGGAGCAGAAGGTAGAGCAGAGGGAATGAGTAGGGACCCAAGAGCAAAGGTGATAAAGTGGCAGTGACATCAGCTAGGTATACAGACCTGTACGAAGGCTGAGCATGGCTTGCAGGGATGAATCAGATCCAAGACAGAGGTAGACACATGGTGGGATGAGCAGGCTGGAGAGGCGGATGCTTGGAGCAAGTTTTGGGCCTGTTCCATGGCCCTAGATTAGGGCATCTACTAGACCAGTTGGTGCAGCAAAGGGAGGGGCTGCAAAAGGGAGGACATCGAAAAACCAGAACAAGTCTCTATATCCACCATGCTTCTACTGTTCACATACATACACTGCTATGCATCAAGTTGTTTGGCTTGAACTTTGGAAGATCCTTTAGCTCACTCTCTCATGGGATGCTTGTCAAAAGTAGGCAATCATATCAAGGTCCCTATTAACCATCCTCGTTTTCAACTTTTCCTTGCATATGCTAAGAATAGAGTCACAACCTATAGAAGGCGCTTCCGGATAGCCACAACTGGAATCCTAATAACAACTACAAAAACATTTGCTACTCAATGCAGCACTTATAGTGGTGTGTCCAACTATAATGTCCTCAATTTGGTTTTGGACCATAGAGTGCAATATGAACAAAAAAAAAAACACTAAAATCACCACAACGAATGAGATTCTAGGAACTTCAAACTTGCCTTCAAGACAATGGAGCCTGCGGGTTGCTTGCAATCAAGCATTTTCTTTGTCTTCTTGAGTTTAGCTGCTAGAATCATTTTATCTTTGAGAAGGTCTACTGTTTGAGTTATTGGTTGCACCTGAGACTACTAGTGCTTGGAGACCAGCTGCAACCAGGAGGAAGGGATCTCGTTGCTCTTGCTAGATCCAAAGTAATAGCTCCAAAGCCCTGACAAACCTGTAGAGAGAAGAGACCAAATGTCTCCACCTAGACTAAACAGATGCCCATCCAGCCAAAAAACAAGATGACCAGAACCTCAACCTCAAGCCCATAGCCGCACAGGTACTTGGGGGACGTCCATGCCAAGGCACAGCCAAGCAAGCCAGATTTGGCATGCATATCCACTAAGGTGTTGCCCATAAACAGAATATTTCTTTCCATCCCTGTTCTAGCAATCGTAGCATGTATTTCTCGGCCCTTGCTTATAATTCGCAGCAACAAACAAATGTGAACATTTGGAGAGAGAGACCCTCCAGGTGCAGCTAGTAGAAATAGTACAGTGCTTCTTCATTACGACCCTGCTCAGCATCTCCTGCAATTAGTGCATTCCATCAGACATCATTTCAAACTGCAAGGCTAAAAAACACTTCTTGTGCTTTCGCAAGCGAGCCACATTAGGCATCAATATTTCACCAAGGTAGTGGCAACCAAAAGTTCTCTCTCTAGCCCAATTCTAACGATCTCAGCATGTAACTCTCCACCCTAGGTATAGCTCCTATGTGGTGGCAAGCTTTCAAATTGCAAGCAAAATGTGAGAGCATTTGGAAAGATGCCCTCCACCTGCATCTGTTCCAAGCACTTCAACGCTTTCTCACAAAGCCCATGCTCAGCATATCCTGCAGTTAGTGCATTCCATGAAAACTCATTTCGAACAACAAATTGTCAAACACTTGCTGTGCTTCTGCAAGCAAAGCACAATAGGCGTACATATTCACTAAGGTGCTGCCAATAAAGAAATCCCCTTTCTTACACTCTCAGTGTGCATTTCCTGGCCCTTGGTTATGGCTCTTATACTGCCACAAGATCTCAAGTTGTATAAACATGTCAAAGCATTTTGAATGATGCTCTCCAGTTGTATCTACTCAAAACACCTTGTCTATGGCTCCTATGTTGCCACAAGCCTTTGATCTGCAAACAAATGTGAAAGCATTCGGAAAGAAACCCTCTAGTTGCATCTGTTCAAAACATGACAATGCTCCATCACAAAGATCATGCTTGGTATATTCTACAAATAGTGTAGTCAATGAAACTACACCTTGCACAAGAAACTTGTTAAACAATTATTGTGCTTTTGCAACTAATCCACATTTGGCATACATATAAAGCAAGGTGTTTCCAACATAAAGATATCTTTCAAGTCCCTTTCTGGAAATCTCAGCATGTATTTCTCGGGCATTGTCTATGGCTCCTATGCTACCCCAAGCTTTCAAGGTATAAACAAATGTGACAAGCTTTGGAGAGACACCCTCCCATTCCATCTGTTCCAAATAGTACAACGCTGCCTCACCAAGATTATGCTCAGCATATCCTGGTGCATTCCACAAGACTGCATCTCGAACTGGCAGATTGTCAAATGCTTCTTGTGCTTTAGCAAGCAATCCACATTTGGTCTACATAGCCACCAAATCGGTACCGATAAAAGATCTCTTACCAACCCTAGATTCAATATAACCCATGATGAGTGTGCGCATTCTGATCCGCCAATTTGTGTTGCATTTTCGAAATATGGATACAAGGCTCTTAACTAAGGTAGCCCAGGCATCCATTCTAATAGTTAAGTGTCTCCTTTGAGATAAGTGTCTCCCAGCCACTCTTCCCTTGCAGTCCATGTGCTTTAGATCGATTCGGCTCAACCTATACTCCAGATTTAAACCCATGCTTGCCGCTCTCCTCCACCAAGAGACAGTCTCCAGAGTTTGACCTAATCAGTGGATGCTTTGACTTGTACATTTCATTGTTTTGTGAGGGATGTATGAAATAATCCTTTCATAAGTGCAAGGTATGTGAGCTACCAGAATGCAAATATTCATCCACCACCAATCCAATTCGTCATTGCCTCCCCCATGGGAAGCCATTGGAGAGATAGGGATTGATATGAACATGACCTACTAACCTCTATGGGAGAAGGCAGTTAGAATTTGGATCCTGGCCACAAAAACCAAGAACCTGAGGGATTGTAAGGCAGTAAATGAGGAATGTCCTCCTCATGTGTATATACACGTTCTTCATCTTGATAAGAACTTGAACGCTGTAAAGGTACGTGGGTAGCGAGCTTTCTTTCACAAAAAGCTTCCCCACAATGTCTTGTTTGAAATGAAAACAGTAGAATTACTAATTTTGAATCACCAATGGAGGAGATGATACTTGAATGCAATCCAAGGCATGAACGACAAGATATGGCCTTTTAATGCAAGAATATATCAAGATCTTCCCAATGTCATTACAATCCTTCAAGGTGTTACAAAACAAAAAACCATGTATGCTTTCTTTCAAAACATCACTTGCACACATGACCTCAGTTTGAATATGATAGCTCACAGTAAACGATGAATCTCAAGCCCTTACCGCTATGCTTTCATCACATTCAGGTTGACTCACATGGGAATTCGACGTCTTGAAGTAAAGAACTATTCATGTTTTCTCATTCTTGAAACGATTACAACAAAGCAAATGGTACTATGAAGAATTGCACTTTTGAAATCATTTAAATTAAAGGCATGAATGACAAGCTATAAATTTAAAATCAATAAACTACCAACCCAAAACTCATGCATTTTCTTACTTGGTAATATTCCACTCTTAAGCTTGAGCAAAAACGTCTTGCCATCATTGGCATTATCAATACCCGCATCACTGACCCAGCAGACCTCTACCAACTGTGCCTCCACGTCCATGAAATATATTGTCAGCTTTCAATGTTAATGCATCTATACTCCAGCATTGGTGTCGCCAGGTGAAAATGCCCCATAAGTATTGGTTCTTTAAAAACTATCAACCTGATTGAAACAATGGCATCTCATCCATCAAAATCTGGCATTCAGCTTTGGGTTTTATGCTCCAATGTAGCAGCTGTAATGTAGTATTGTAACGTACGAAAGCACAAGTGCTCTTCACCAAATGACTACTCGATGACTTGACCATCTACCTTGCCGTTTGTCGATGCGATGATCTGCTCATGTAATGGGTTTCCACCCAGCTTGTACTGCCCAGTGCGATCACTCCAAGAGTCCAAAAAGTTTTATGGACTGCCAAATGCAGGATAACTGAACCTAAGTTTTGCAACCTAATACCATCCAAGCAAAAGATAAGAGTTCTTGACCTTTGAATTCACTGTCAAGCGTCAACGATGCCTGGGGAGGAGGTGGTAAGGTGGCGTGGTGGTCCAAAATTACTGGGGTAACTGTGGGTGATGTGAAGGGGGCATGGCCTATTGGGAAAGAGATATTAGGGGATTTGGGTGATTGGGGTGATGGGAAGGTGGTGGAACAAAATATAAAAATAAAATAAAAATTCAAACTTGAGGCCACACAAAAATGGCCCACATCTCATTCATACAACTCCGCATCAAAAAGCCATCAAAAGCAATAATGTACCTCTTAGCATGCTCCACACAATTGTCCCAAAATCGCCCCTACCAAATGCCTCCAATTAATTCACTACAACACAAATCCAAACATATCTTCATCATAGTAACTCGAAGCAAACCACAGTAAAAAGCAATGTCGGTACTCAATAAGGAAGAGGCAATGAGGAGGGAGAGGTGGCTCCCCGTTGCACCGCATGTAGAAAAGGAATGGATAAGGTGGGGGGGTACGAGGGGGATTAAGAGAGAAGGGTTAGAAATTTTCCATTCTTTTTTTTCTTCTAAAAAAGAAATTTCTATCTTCTTTTCTCAACCTATTTTGTTGTTCTTTCTCAACAGTTTTTTCTTCTTCCTTTTCATCATACATTTTTCTTTTTTTGTCTTCTTCTCTTTTTTTCCCCTTTTAAAAAAAAGTAAAATGAACAAAATCCAAGGGGTTTCCCCCCATACCATAAAACACTTAAAAGGGCATGTTAAATTGATTTTTATTAGAAAAGAACATAGGCAGAAGATGGATCCAATAGAAGAAAAATATGACACTGTTGTGACATCCACAACAACATAAAAGCAAAACTGCATAGGTGGGTGTCAGATCCAATTAAAGGAAAATCCAACACCACTGTGACATCCGAAACAACATACTAACAAATCCCATGGAGCTCACTATCTAAAAATTCCATCATCTGAGCTACTGAAACTAGCCAAAATGCCTGTGTGCAACACAAATTTGGCTATATCTCTCACATCGTACATTGTATCAAAGAGATTTTAAGAGATGTAATAAGCAAAGTTATACCTCTCAATAATTATCACAAAAGCCCCATCATAGGATGTACCATAGTACACCTAACAGAGCCTCTACCGAACTAAAGTCATGCTACTTTATGTGTAGCTCTACACGATGGTGCCAAAATCCTTATGACTGGCCTCAATCTGGCTAATCTAATCTGCTTACAATGTCTACAATGGGCACTAATGTCCAAATGGTAGCTCCAAATCTTTAGAAATCAGACCAACCATTGCACCTCAATTGGGTAGCTCCAATGGGTGTTATATCAAATGGTTAAGCACACACTTTTAAAGCATTAATATGAGCATTCCTGTGAGGTGTAGACTGAAGCGATTTGGGTTATTCAACATGTTAAAACTTCAACCTACCCATAATAAGTTGTAACTTCCCTCACATCTCATCTTAAGGCAGTACTTAAAAAAGACTTCGGGAGATTTGGGAATAAATGCACCCTACCTGTTAATTTTAAAAGAGTGCATAAAATTACCCATACTATAAATATATTTATGTAAGGTTAAAGAATATAAATACCCCTCATTTTGAACTCTCATGGTAAACTTACATTTCCCAAGATGAACCCCTCGAGCTTGTCTCACAACACAAGGGTAAATATATGATTTTCTTTGGAGCGGAGTACTATAGACAATGTATTGGCATTTAAGGTGGTTCTGAAAACTTAGTTGTGGAAACTACTTTTGGCATGAGTGTTTTGCAAAGGGCTCATCTTCCTTTTACATGGGATTGCATAAGGCCTATTTCCTCTCTATTACATAAGTTTATTCCTTTACCACATGGGTGCAACGTCATTGCCTATGAAACCAAAGATCTTACAGTAAGAACATGACTACTACAACTTGGTAGTGTGGGATGCGTGCCTCCTTGGATAGAAGAAAATAATGTCATGTTAATACAAGGTTTCCCCCCGGTTTCCCTAATATGCGCCATGCTGTGATAAGAAAAGTATATTATGATAGGCAGAAAGTCAAAGTTGCATGGTTGAAAGATGACCTAAGAGATAGAGAAAAATGGACAATGGGTTTTGAAGATGAGGAGTGGAAGGATTGGAGCATATGCCTTGAGACTTTCTACAATTGAAGAGTGATACAACAAAGACAAATAGATAAATATGGAATAACAAAATATATTCCTCTTACATGGAAATTAATATAAAGGGCAACAACTTTGAGTCACCAAATCCTCTACACATTATACAAAAGTAGGTCTTGTCGCATTAAATATAATATGCTTTATGTTTTATTTTGAAAGAAATGAGTTTATGTCTCAAATATTATTCTTTATGAAATATTTTTTATTCTCTCTTTTTTGAGACTTTGTCGTGTTTATGGCAGAATATTTCAAGACCAAGAATTATGGATAAAATCATTGCTCTTTTGAATGAGATTGCAAAATCCAATGTTGATGTGCCATCAATGTTGGAAGCCTTATCACAGAGCATCAAGCAAGACCAGCAAAGTGGAAGTATGGATGTAAACACAACATAGTCTAGACGAGTAAGTATGGACATATTGTTAGAGCTATATATAGCTTGCCCTAACTCAGCCTAGTCCTCAACTATATATATTCCTATGATCTATGAATTGAATCACTTTCTTAGGAGCAACTCTTGTGTTGGTCTCTCTCCTCTTTCTCTTCCTCTCAACACAACTCTTGTGTTCATCTCTTTCCTCTTTCTCTTCCTCTCAACATGGTATCAGAGCTTGGCTATGCTCTAGCATGATTGTGAGGATTTTTAGGTAAGAAAGTTATGGTTATTTCTTTTTGCTGCCTGCTATTAATAAACTAGTAAAAGAGTGTTTGGACAAGAAAATGAACACTCATAATAGAGAAGAATTGATCTAGAACATGAGGATGGAAAAGGTTCATACTTTCATAGAATCAACAATATTTGAAGCAAAAGCAAAAGCAATAAAAAATATATATACTTAATGATAAGAAGCTTCCTGATATGGTGTCGCCCTCCCGCTTTCAGTCTCCACCAGTGGTCACACCATCTTGCACTCAATATTTGTGTTCCCTTGGATTTAACACACTAGCATATCATGCTTTTACATTCCCACATGAAGAAATAAGATGCTCAATCACATAAAGCAAACTTCTTTAGCTATAGGACTCCATAAAAATTTAGATGAAGGGGAGACCCAACACCCATCGGTCATATCCATAAAAACCAAGAGCGCAAGATCATTGTTGTAAGCATAGTCAATCTTTAGGGATCAAGATCTTATCTAATTGATGCTAAGTAGAGTCTCAATCTTGTCATTAAGAGTAACGTAGCCCAATCTACATGCTTTTGCAGTGATAATTATATATGTTCAACAGACCAGAAAGTTGATTGAGAAAATCACTTGGACAAAAGGTTATCTATCATATGAAAGCAATTTTTTATTTCTATTAGGCCATTAGTGAAAACAAGAGTTAGCGCTTCAACACTTGTGGTTTCATGCTGCTTTTGCAAAAGTAAAAGCCAATGATGCTTCACATATATTAAGCTAGTTTTTATTTAGTGCATCCTTTACTGACCAGTTTCTTATTTAGTTCATCACTTGCTGAGTCTTTGTGTAAGTGCTTTGCTACTCAACATTCATAGAACGTCCTTCAACCAAAGAGCTCTGTCAATATCTATACTCGAGTGCCTCACAAAACTTGATTGTTTTTCAGCAATCACTATGACATACATCTATGTGTTGGAGCTTTTCTTTGCCTATTGGTATAGAGATAAACCAACTTTCTTTAATGTTGTACATGATTGGGAACCATGATATCATCGTAGTTTAGTACAATGCTTTGTTCTTGATATTCTACTTGAAAGGTTATGTTATTTGTATTCCACTACATTCATATGCTTGGTGCTTTATTCACAATGATAATACATGTATTATTATGTTTTACTAGCAAGTTTAGCTACAGCTTCAAGTTTCCATAAATCTCGGTTAAAGAGACTTGCCAAATATTCTATATTAAGCTTTACTTTCAGCATGAGCTGATTGATTCAAAGGAGCTTCCAAAATATTTTATATTGTTTTGAAGGCTAGATTTTTTTTTATTATCTTATCATTTACTTTTGATTTCCTAAATGTTTTATGTTATTTTGAAGGTGAGAGTTACTTTCGATTATCTTATGATTTAGAAAGTAGGTTCTCTTTCATCTTTGTTAATCAAGCATGCCTATAGGCCATCCATTGTATTTGATCTAGAGTAGGCTCAATATCATGTAGGTGTGCTTGATATGCAAAAAAAAAACTCATGTTTCTTTCTCTCTTATAAGCTAACATCTTGCTTAACTTGCTCGTCATGTATTCAACGCTAGCTTCACTTTCATAAGTTGGTCCATCCTATGAAAGAAAAGGACTTGCCAAATGTTTTATGTTGTTAACATTCTAACATGTTTTCTTTCAATGTTTCTTTTCTATTTAGCTTTAATATCATTACTCCTTGGATACGTTACTTCACATATGCGAAGGTGCTTCTCACATGTTTTCTTGTCATTTTCAAGGCACTCATTTATTTCCAAGGTGAGCTCATATGTTCTCTTTCATCACACTCAGTTGTTTCTCCGAGTACATGCACGTTTGCATAGATGCCTAGATATAATCCAATAGACTAAATGCACATTCAATACCTACAGGATGAGTACATCTACTTTGTTTTTCATACTCATCTATATTTACAAGTGCATGCAAGGTCTTGCTAGACCAACGATTTGTTCCTTCTTTGTCAATTAACTTATTGATGACTTATGGTATGTATTTACTTGTTGTTTGTGTCAAGTCCTATTATCAAATTAAATTGGACATTTCAAAACCTGTTACATCCCACATTAAAAATTTGGAAAAAAAGAAAAAGTACTAAAACGTTTGATTCCTGTGGTAAGGAAATCCTTTAGAGCTATTTATTTCAGTTTTGAAAAACATACCTTTTTCTTCTTGGATTTTGTTGAAGTTTTTTTGGGAGTATTTCTTTCTTGAACATGTGCTTTCATCTTATCACTCATTTATAAAATCACAAGCATATTTTAAAAACATAACAAATGCATTAAAAAGAAAAACTTGAACCAAGGTTATTATTAAAAAATTAACTTATAAAAAAATTAACATATTTGGGAAAAAAACAAATTTTTAATAAAAATACTTCACATATTCATACCTTTCTTGCTCGATCTACTTTTCTTACAGTACTTGATACATTTTCCACAAGAGCCGCTTGAACTTCTTTCTAAGAGAGAGAGAGAGAGAGAGTCGATTCTTCTTGAATTTTGAAGCACATAATTTCATAAATCTTCTAATAAACTATAATTTTAAGACACTAAAAGATGCACAGATAATATGAGTAAAAAGTATAGTTATAGCATGAGAAAGAAATCATAAATGTATAAGAGAATATAAAAATGTTTACATTTATCAAAACAATGGATTTATAAATTAAATAGAGAATTTGCGAATCAAATCATCTTTTACCTCTTGTGAAATATTTTTCATATTCTCATGAATGATGTCTTTTAACTTCTCTTTTTCGTCCTTCTTGTGTCGTAAATCCATAGCTAAAGACTGTCCTTTAAACCATCCTTTGACAATGCTATAATTTTTTAGAAGGATCTAATGTTGATTACCAAAGTGAGAGTCATCTGGATGTTCTACATAAGTTATTAGTGAGATTCCTTTAGGCCTTGTGTCATTGAATAATATATTTGAAGAAGATTACTAATAATCTATGGAATTGGTATGATTTTCCATGTTTATTCATGACTCTCTTTGATTCCATTAAATAGCAATCCCAAAGTTTTCTTTTTGTGATGTGGACATTATCTAGATGATAAAATAATGTGTAAAGCATTTAGATTGGTGTATGTGGTACAAATCCAAATGAATATCTCACGAATACATGGCACCTCTTGTCCTTTTTTAAAATGACGTGATGATTTCAATCCTATGAAATAGTCAGAATAGGCAAAAATCAGCCAGAATATAGGTGCCTCCATGGAGCAAAAGGTGGATCAAATTTAGGTCCAGAATATGCCCTAGAAGAAGGAGAACAAGTAGCAATATATGGCACACGAGATTTTCACCAAGAAAGGTCTCATGTATGTGCATATTGGCTGAGGTAGGTTGGCTTGCTAGGGTGAGGAAGAGCAAGAGGACATAAACTTGTTGTTTGGATTGTAGTGGAAGGGGGCAAGAAACTGTCAAATTTCTGGGCAAAATTTGCAAGAGTTTTTGGGGTAAGCCTGCTTATATAGATTTCCTATCCCCCCGATCGGCGGTATACGGGTATGGCGACGATCAATGCTAAAATTTGATGGCGACAGTTGGTGCTGAAATTCGATGGCAACGATGGTCGATTGGATTTGACCAAGGCCATGACCAGTGTGGTACTCAATGACGATGGGGCAGTGCAATTTGGAATGGCAACAAGTGGTGGTGCCTGTCGGCGGGATACCCGAATAGCGATGGTCGACGGGGTACTTCATTGGCATTGGTCGATGGGATACCATTATGGCAACAACTGGCGGGGTAACTTTGCTTATATAGATTTCCTATCGCCCCGACTTGTGGGATATGGGTATGGCAACGGTCGGTGCTGAAACTCGATGGCGGCAGTCAGCGAGATGTGGCCAAGGCCATGATCGACATGGTACTCAATGATGATGGGGCGGTGCGATTTGGAATGGCGACAATCGACGGTGTCTATCTTTGGCATCGACCGGTAGGATATTGGGTTTGTAATGGGCAACGGGGTACTTCGCTGGCGATGGTTGGTAGGATACCATTATGGTGACGACCGATGGGGTACTGATTGTGTAAGAAAAAAAAGGGGTGGTGTGTGGGGTGGAAAAAAAGGGTGACTGAGTAGAGTGCACTTGTGCAGTTCAAATGTGATAGTAAGGTTAGTGTGCAAGATCATGAACACATGTAAAAAATGCAAGAATGGAATCTAATCACTTGGTGCTGACGGTGTGTGCACGTGCGGTGTGTTTGGCAGCGATTAGTGGGATGTAGGTGTGTCGGGTAAGATGCCTATCATACCGACTCACCTAAACCTGGACATGAAGATTATGATGAATGCAATGGAGGTGGAGCTGTACTGCAGCATAGCGTGTAAGGAGCCATGTAGAGTATGTGTCCAGCTTGTTGTTTACCTTGGATGCCAGGGGCACATTTGTGTTGGACTTCATTGCTATTGCTATGGGGTCCGTCTTCTTGGGGGAAGCGAGCTTTTATGAGTCTACTTGATGAACGGACCCTTGCTTCTGTGAAAAGGATGGTGCCATTGGAGGGGGTACATTTGACATTACCTTCGAGTGTTCATCCCCAGAGGGAGGATCTTGTGTAACTCTCCATGAGGTGGAATTCGGTTGCTGTCTCGTTGCTGTGGAGTTTCTCCATTGGTTGTGGCGATGTATGGGGGTAATATGTAATTAATTCAAAAAATGGAAACAAAAGGTGGTTTAAACAAAAGCTCAAAAACACCTGAGTATCCATGTGGGCTAACGGTTGAGGGGCAATCGTGCGCAGTGGGTAGCCGTGAGCAATCGTGGTGACTTGGACTCCTACTGCGAGGTCGTGTCAAGCATTGAAGGTAGAGGCTACAGTACTCAAAGTACGAGAGGAAGGCGAGGTCGCACAGGAGAAAGGATTGGGGAGCACAGTTGTAGGAGTATAGAGACTAGAGCGGTTGCCAGTGTATCGTAGTGGGTAGAGACTAGGGCATATGATCGCAGGAGCTTAGTGCAATGGGTAGTGACTAGGTAATGGCTTAGTCAGTGGGTTAAGAGGAGGGTAGCATAGGTATTTTATAGGCACAGTAGTCGGGTAGATAAGCACTAGGGTAGCTAGGCGTAAAATAACTATCCTCGAGAGGCAGGTACATAGGTGGCTCTAGGGAGGGTTTAAAAATGCATGCTAAGTAGAGAATGAATGCAACGGGCGAGGGGGGGGGGGTAAATAATTATTCTAGAGAAGTAGGTAGTTTAGGTGGCTCTAGGAAAAAAACTTAAATTTGAGTGCCATTAGGAGAGAGGATAAAAGAATTGCGACAGCCGGGGGGGCGTTTTGGGATTTTTCTATTTTAAAATAATTAGAAAATAAACCAAAAGAAGGGGGGAGTAAAAGAGAGATAAATTAGGACAAGAGAATTAATTAATTAAAATTTTAATATAAGAAAAGCTTGAAAAAAGGGGGGGTTTTGATAAGAAAAATATTTTTTTTTTTCTAAAGGGGGTTAAAAAACAAAAAGGGGGGGTTTATTAAAGAATACTAAAAATACAAAAAAAAGCGGGGGATTATATTTCTAAAGGAAAGTATGGGGGGTTGTTTTTTATCCCACTGACTACCAAAGGGTGATGAATAGTGGAGGCAAAGGAAAAAATCGAGTGAGGTTTTTTCCACAAAAGAAGGGAAGTGTGTGTGTGTGTGTGTGTTGTCAAAATCTGAACACATAATGCTCAAGAGAAATCAATAGATAGAGAAACCATGACTAGAACCAAAAGCTATTCTTTTGAAAAAATACGAGTTCTTTGAGAACACATATACATCAACTATAAAGAGAGCACCCTCCTGGTACCTACATCGATCTAGTCCCAAAAAAATGAAATTAGTTCAAAAGCTGGGAATGCATGTGTTGACAGGGAGTGCCGGTTGTTATCCCTTTCACAAAACACTATCGAACCCGATTCTCCGTCATGGTGAGGTTACTTTCTTGGAGGGCATAGGAATTGTGGCTTCAATTTGCCTGCCATTTCCCTCTTTTATGCCACTTTCACCTGTGCCAAAGAGGAACATTGGTCTATTATCTTGATGCAACATGATGGAGCGTTTTCTTCCATCTAGTGGTGGTGCATTGCCACCACCAAAGTGATGGGTATGCTCATGTTCGACCTTTTAGAGTCCTCTTTTTAGGCAAGTTGTTTCCTCCCCCTTTTTTTTATATATATAGTTTTTAAGTCGAAGGGAGCCTTTAGTGACCCATTTTTGTATTATAAACTTTAGGGTAATCTATTCAAAGACTAGTGACAAAAGATGTATTTTTCATAAGAGAGAAAAACCATACATTGAATTGTCCTGAACAACACTTTAAAACCCTAGTAGGGTCCCTTGGTGTCATACATAATTGGTACACTAGGTCCTAGTGTCGCCATTGTTCAGGAATAGAAGGAGTTCATACATATCAAAGTAACATCCAGGTGGGTTGTAATTAGTAAGGTAGGATTTTGTAAGTCTCCATAGTCTAACCCTCTCAAAGCCATTACAGCAAAAACATTACACAAGGTCTTTACTGGCAAGACCAACTTCACATGCATTTGAATGTCCATAGATGATTGGCTTAATTTGTGATATAATAACTTTGTGTGCCCAAGAACAAGGTCGATTCGATGAATGAATCTACAAGTCTTTATTGGTAAGAGACTTGATTTTTCACTTTTCTTTAAGCTAATGTTACCATTTTGGAATGGTAATATATGTTCATAAAAATGTCGTGGATGTCCCAATAAAATTGCCGATTGTATCCTTGTGAAACATAGTGTCCAAGAAGTTGACTATTAGCTCCTTTGGGTAAATTTGAAGTGGCAAGGTTACACATTGTGTAATGAAAAAGATGAAAGCATTAGGGCAGTCAAACCATAGAATGTCATCCAAGTATCTATAGCAATGAGAAACATAGCTAATAGAGGATGAAGCTCTTCTGTTTGAGCCAATTTTATAAGGAAGTCGTATTCTAATGAATGCAAATATAGATTGCACCATGCGGGGGAGCAAGAGAGACCCATTGGAATGCCATTTGTTTGAGTAAAAGTGAGGTTGAGCAATTGAACATGAACATTATGAATGAGCCAATCATTTATTTGAATTACTTGCTCATAGCTGAAAGATAATCCATTTTGAAAGGGGTGACTAGTCCAATTGCCCAAAATACAGTTCTCACAATAATCATGTTTATCACCACAAATATGATAGGGACGTAGTGGGATTTTTCAAAGGAGGCACAAGGCAAAATTAAAGGGGTTTTTTCTTAACAAAAAAAGGGAAGTGTGTGTGTGTGTGTGTGTGTGTGTGTGTGTGTGTGTGTGTGTGTGTGTGTTATTAGTCGGAAAAGAAATCAGGATTAGAGGCTAGAGGCTAAGCATGGTGACGCTCGAGGGCCATAGAGGAAAGGAGATCGTGAGGGCGAAATGTTATCATGGGAGGGGAAAAGGAATTAGAAGGAGAGGGAATGAAGAGGGAGACTATGACACAAGGGGAAAGGGAGAGGGGGAAGACAAGCATGTACATGATAGGAGGAGGAATGTAAAGATGGAGACATCAAGGGAAGAGACCATACTTTATTTGAAAGAAAGGATGAGAGGGAAATATCAAAGTACTAGCTAGGTGGCTTTACAAGAATGAGCGTGTGTCATCAAGGAATAGCCCCCTCCTTTTATAGCCAAAAGAGGGGGGTCTCTCCCAATTAATGCATCCTCCCATGTGCATGGTGTGTGTGGAAAAGTCTCCCATGTGGGCTAGGCAGTTATGCACTCTCAATTGTGTGCGACAACCCTTTGCCTCAATTTTCCACATAAATCAAGCCCCATATCTCAAGTCTATGATACTCCCTTGGTCTCTTCCCAATTTTATAATATGTTCAAACCTCTAGGAGGACAAGTGGAGGGTTGGCACAAGGAATCTTGCCACCTCATCCTACTTTCCCCATTATTTAACTTGCTCTCTTGGACCTTCTATACCTCCCCCACATGGGCCTATCCTATATGGAGGGAATAATCCAATATAATATCCATATCCACCTATTTTATATTACTTCTCCCATGGACTTTGAGCCATATCTCACTAAATGCAGCCTAGGTGGAGGGGTGGCACATGGAGGAACCATGCCACCTTACATTTTATAATATTACTACCATGGATTATGTACAATACACCTTATGGGTCCTCTTACGTGGAAGGGTGGCACATGGTCATGCCCTGCCACCTCAACCCTGGGCCCTATGCACACCATATTTTATTATACTATTGCCACATATACAAACACACACACATATTAATGCCTTTTTCCTTAGACAATTTTATCCATCATAGTTTCCCCCCCCAGGCAGGGACTGCACAAATAGTTTCCCCCCCCAGGCATTTCCATGCCTAGGTCCATCACGCACAAAGAAAGGCTTGAGGTAACGCTTGTTGATCACCTTCTTGCTATATGGTTCATGTAGCTCCTAAACTTGTACAGACCCATTGCTATGTTCCTTGATGACTTTGTATGGACTAGTCCACAGTGGCAAAAACTTCTTATCCATTTGGTGGTCCAATCTATTATCAAAGCATAGCACAACATCCCCCTCAACAAAGTGTCTTTCCCATCCCTTGCGAATCTTAGCATCCAAGCGGGCCTTTTGTCGATTCTTTTGGATCTCTGTTTGGTGTAGTGCGAGGTGTCGAGTTTCATCTAACTTCTCAAGTTGTATCAATCTGGCCTCTACATGTTCATTTTCTGTCATCCTCTGTTCTTGTGCCAATCTCAAAGTTGGAATCTCTATATCTAGTGGTAAAATAGCCTCAATACCATACACCAACTCAAAAGGAGTGTGACCTGTAGATGTTTTATGAGTGATGTTGTAAGCCCACACGGCTTCAGTGACCTTTTGATCCCACTGGCTCCTGTTCCTTGTGGCCATTTTTCCCATGGTTTTACAAAGGAGGCCATTGGTCCGCTCTATTTGACCCATGGATGTCGGATAATAGATACTAGAAGTGTGATGATCAACACCCATGCGATCCATGAGTAACTCCACTGCTTCATTTAAGAATGGACTCCCATGGTCAAAGACAATCTCCATGGGTGTCCCAAACCTTGTGCAGATATGTTCAAATATGAAATTTGAAACTGCCTTACCATTTGTAGCGGGGAGGGCGATAGCTTCAGCCCACTTAGTGACATACTGAGTGGCTACCAAAAGATACTTCTTTTTGCGGGCAGTCATGGGCAAGGGCCCGACAAATTCTATTCCCCACTTTTGAAACAGATAGATGGACATCACTGGGTGATGTTGCCCAAGATGCAAATCCTTCCTACCAAAGAATTGGCATGGTTCACAGGTTTTGCAATACAAAGTGACATCCTTGAACAAGGTCGGCCAATAGTATCTAGCGTGAAATCTTCTTAGCTATATAGTCACTGGCATAGTGGCCTCCACAAAATCCATCATGATAATGCTTCAATACCTTAGGCACTTCATCTGCATCAATTTCTCGTCCTAGTACCCCATCCATGCCTTGATGCTACAACACCCCATCAAGGAGGGTGTAGCGCCTACTATCTCTATGGATCTTCTTTCTCTCATAGCTAGTACTTTTTGGAGGAAAGGAGAAAGCAGTCAGAAACCTATAAATACCACCATACCATGGATCCCCAACTTCTATAGCTGCTACAAGGGTTACATCAAGGCACTCCTCTAAATCAATCAAAGCATTCTTCAAGTTGGCACATCCCCCTTTTACAATTTTGAAAGAAAAATCATATTCTTATAGTACTGCCAACCATTTGGCCAACCGGCCTATGGGATTTGGTGATTGAAGAACCTGCTTTGCAAGACCAGTGCTATGAGTATAATGAAGGACTTTCTAGCCACATAATGCTTAAATTTCTCAATGCAAAACACCAAAGACAAGGCATGCTTGTCAGCCTCTGAATAGCATCGCTCAGTGTCGAGCAATTGTCGAGAAGCAAATTGAACGGAATACATGAACCGATCCTCCCCTTGCTGGAGAAGAATACCTACGAGAGTGTGCTCACCAAACCCAGGATTGATATAGAAAGTCTTTGACCAATCTAGATTGTGTAGAATGGGTTCTAAAGCCAGAGAATTCTTGATTTGTGCAAACCCATGATCACAATCCTCATCCCAAGAGAAATCAACCCCATCTTTTAATAGCATAGTCATGGGTCGTGTCAAAGCAGCATATTGATCAATGAAGCGGCGATAGTATCCTACTAGATTGACAAATGAGTGTACCTGACGTTTGGTTGTTGGTGGGGAGAGCTTGAGGATAGCTTCTACCTTCTTGGGGTCACAGGCTTGACGCCCTCGGATGAGACAATATGTCCCAATAACCTCTCTTGAGTGGCTCCAATGGTGCATTTCTCAGGGTTGAGACTATCGTTTGCATCATTGACCCTTTGGAAGGCCAACTTAACCTTCATGACATGCTCCTTACGTGATGAGAATATACAAAAATCATCTAAAAACACCTCCAAGAAATCCTCCAAATAAGGAGCAAACACCATCTGCATAAATCTTTGAAAAGTAGTAGGAGCATTGGTGAGGCCAAATGGCATTACTTTGAATACAAATGTCCCCCAGGGTGTCGCAAATGTGGTTTTAAGCACATCTCTTTGGCAATTCTGATTTGATAAAACCCAGAGTAACCATCACAGAAAGTATACATGTCATGACCACTTACCTTCTCAAGAATGAGGCCTTTGAAAGGGTAGAGGATGATGATCCCTCTTGGTGGCTGCATTGAGTTTCTTATAGTCGATGCAGACCCGCCACTTGTTGTTTTTCTTTGGGGTGACTACCACCGGTGAAACCCATTCAGTATTGTGAACTGGAACAATAAACCCAGCCTCTACAAGCTTCTACAACTCTGAGCACAAAGCATCCGTCTGCAGGGGCCCTAATCTTCGATACTTCTGAGCCATAGGCTTCGCATCAGGCTTCAACTCTATCTTGTGCTCTATGGCAGTCACATGGTGAAGGTGGTGGTAGCTAGTTGCAAAGAGGTCAGGGAAATCTTTGAACATTTCTAGAAACTCATCTTTCTCACTTGGAGTGAGGTCTAGGAAAGCATAGATTCAAGCTGTTAAGGACTAGCTGTTACCTTTTCTGTAGATGGCGGGGTCGGAGACACCCCCATCATGTAAACTTCCTCCTCTGAGAATTCCTCCCCCTCGTCTGATTCTTCCATTGATTCAGACACCGAGGATGAGAGAGTATCACTGTCTTGCTCCACTTGGGTTGCACCGGGATCTTCTCTTTAGAAGCACCGAAAGACATGTGTCCTGTCTTCCAATAGCTGACTGCATCACTCTTTCTCAACCATGGTCTCCGGAGTATGGCTAGGTAACTCCTTCCTATATCTTCAATGTCCACCATAGAAATTGATGGTGGTGGTCAACCCATTGATAGTGATGGGCAAATCCTCAATGGCTCCCAAGGTGGCGAGTCATCGACCATCTGCTACCTTGATTCGAGTGGAGGAACGCCTTGTACATTTCAAATTCAATTTCTTCATGATTCGGGGCACCATGATATTACATGCAGCTCCCCCATCAACACACACATTTTTGACACGGCAATTATCTATGATGACATCGACTGTGTGTGGGTGCCGATCAATTTCTTCAGAGATAGAAGATACCTCTCTTACCTTTTCCTTTTTCTTGTTCCTCCTTGTTGAGAGCCCTTGCTGTAGCTCACGTCTCACCTTAGGGCTTAATGCTATTAGTTGAGGGAGCGTGATGCTCAAAGAATGATGAGCAAGGTCCTGAATGACCGAATAGTCTTCTTGCCCTGAGTTGATGGGAAAATTCGAGGGTGACCACTTACTCCTACGGGATCTTTTAGTCTTCTCTGTTGGTGGGTCTGCCGTTTCAGCATCTAAGGGCTCTGAGAAGGACACCTTCTTCCTAGGGCAACCCGATCCACGGTTTGGAGAGGAGTCTGAGGTGGTACGATTTCTTTTCCCAAGGTCAAGGATCTCTACATCAGAATCCTTAGTGCCATACTCACTTAGAAGATTCACCCTTGGAATATTGGGGCATTCCATGCGATAATGACCCTTCTGGTGGCACTCGTAGCATACAACATTAGCATGGTCTCTTGGAGGGCGGTTGGCTTGATTTCTGATGCCCACCATCTCAAGCCAAAGATCATTCAGGGCCTTGGCTAGGTCATTGACTCCAGGTTCTTTTGCAGGGGGCCTCTTTAGCTGGAGGGGCTGAGGGAGTAGAAAGGAAGGGGGCTCGTGGGCGAGGCTGGGGAAATCTTCGAGGTGAGGTGTGAGAATATACACCTTGTTGAGGGTAAGCATCTAAGGGAGGACCATACATTTGAGGTGGAGGCGGTGGATACATCCCTAATGAGGGGTGGGGGTATGCCCCTGAGTTAGACCCCCCAGGTTATTGTTGCAAGAATTGAGGGGGTTGCGAAGGGACAATCGTCTTCTTTGAAGCGGGGTCAGACTGAACTTTATCAAACTTTTGAGAAATCTCATGTGCTAGCACCATAGTTTCTAGATTCTCCCATTTAAGCTTGAGGTAGAATTCATCACTTGCTCCTACTACAAGGTAGCCCAGAATATGCTGTCATTCCAGCTCGAAATCCGGCATTGTCCTCTTGTCTAGCAATTAAACGGTCCAGGAGCATGGCCGCTCGATCCACATATCGACGTGCCGTCTCACCTTCTGACTGCTTTAAGTTTGCCACCTGTAGGTACACATTCTCTAGCTCCTCTTCTTTGCTGAAATACTCAATCATCAATGCTGTCAACCTTGGCTAGCTTTGGCGAACGTCTTTGGCCTGCTTCTCATACCACACTCGAGCCAAACCCTCTAGAAATGTGGGAAGAACCAACAACCATCTGTCTTCAGTAAGAAAGTTGAGAGAAACACAACGGCGCTTGAAGGCCACAAGATACTCATTTGGATTTTCTTCCACTCATCCACAAAACACGGGAATGTCAGCCATGCTTGGAAGATGGAAAAGAGAGTGGCAAGATGAGGCCTATCTATGGACAAACAATAGAAAGAGGAAGCTTGAACTGAAAATCGGGTGAAGATACATCCACAAAGCACATATAGGCAGGGTAGGCTGTGATTGGTGTATTGTGAAATACTATACGGGAAGAATCTTCAGCATAGAATAGCACATAGACAATCTTAAAAGGACCAACCCTCATGATATCACATCCATCTTTACAAGTGAGGGTTAGAGATGCGGCACTGCATGAGGTTGTTCATCAAGGCAAACAAGAATGCCATGACAAATGTCAACAGTTGGAGAGCTTGCACATCACCTTCAGCTTCTTCCAGTTCTTGTAGTCACCATGCTATTTCTTCAAGGGGTGTGTGGTCTGGCATCCTTCTTTTGAGCAATGTCCTTGAGGACCTTTCTGATGATCTTTCGAAGTTGGTGAACTCGTATCAAGTATGCACAACACTTAGTTTCATGATGACCACAACCTTTGCATTCCTTACAAATGATCACCCTCCTTCATGGCTTGCAGCTTTGTTGGGGTGGTGCTTCCACTCGCGTCATGCGTGATTGAAGTACAAGCTTCATGTGCCAAGAAATTAGCAACTAGATTTCGAGCTCGAGGGATATGCTGAATTTTTACCTCTTCAAATTGGTTGCAAAGTTCCAATGCTTGTTGATGTCATGGAACCAAGACTAGATGAGCATAGCATAGCACCTACGAATCACCGGGATCTGCATCCGCATATCGTTTTATCTACTTATATCTTGTGCTATCTATCTCCCAAGGATAGAACCGGATCCATGAGTTTAACATATGAATAGATCTTTAGTTCCAGGAATCCAAGACGATCAACTACTCAATGTTCTTTTCTTCCAAGGTGAGTGAAGCCTATTGTGGTGATTAAGAAAATCCATGACAATATATTCAATGAGTTCTTATTTAATTCAATCTATCATGCAACGTAAAGCAATGTAAGAGAGCCCAGAAGAACAATGAGCAGCCACTACTACCATGTAAGCTAGTCCATCTTGGGAGTGTGGGAGCTGCAGTCTCAACTGAGACCAGATGTATTCGTGACCTTTGGTCTACTATCCAGGGCCTCCAACGAGACTATCATAAGAGATAGTCTGGGCATTGTATCTACACCTCAGATCCCATGCCGATATACCAAAACTCAAATTACAGAACCCACTACTGCCCTCTGAGCCTAGCCGACAGCCACTACCCAACTGTGATTCCATTCAAGTGGTGAGCAGAGGTCCGCTTAGATATGTCTAGATACATTCATGTAGTCTCCATTAACTCTGTGATGCTAGGCATGCTAGGCTCTATTGTGAAGGTTTGTGATGGTCTCGAGACCCCGCCAGTACATCAGACAAGTCATTGGTGGACTTTTACTGGATTATCTAGGAGTTCCTCATGAAATACTGTGTGTCTTTTTTTGTGTCGATTCCCACTAGCTTTAACAAAGGCATTTTTCCAATGAGGTAATCTTAGAGAAGGCAGGGTTGGAGTAGAAGAAGACACCCGAACGTCACATTACTATCTCCCTTTGTCTTCTCTAGAGCTGATGAACCAAAACCATGCTCCACATGAAAGGAGCCTATCATCTAGGCTGGCCTAACTACGCCACAAAGTATGAATTGCACTACAAGGTATAATTGCGACAACCATATCATGAATTGCTAATAGATCCTCATGGTTTATTTCAATATTTTCTCGTAGTGAGTACCTAGCTAAAGCTTGAGCAGCTTGGAACGACCTCAGAAGAGATTCCCAGCATAATCATGGAAGACATGTCGAGTAGAGTTGTCTTGCACCATCCAAAACTCCAAGCCCATCGTAAAGTCTTCACTCCTTGCCTAATCCTCGACATATCATTTTATCTACTTATATCTCGTGCTCTCGAGGGGTCCACATGGGAAATGTAAGTATATTATGAGAGTTCAAAAGGAGGGTATTTTTATTCTCAAGACTTACAGAAACATATTTATAGCAGGGGTAATTTTATACAATATTTTTAAATTAACAGGTAGGGTGCATTTATTCTCACATCTAAATTTAAAGTTATTTTTTAAAGATAGTCTCATTTAGGATGAGGGGTAAGAGCACTCACAATTTATTGCTGGGTAGCTCAAAGTTTAATGTGCTGAATAGACCTCAATCACTTCACTACACACCCTCTATTATTCTCTACTATACCATTTGATATAACATGGAATAGGAAGAAATAAGAGATGTGTGTGTGTGTGTGTGTGTGTGTGTGTGTGCGTGTGTGTGTGTGTGTGTGTAAGAGAGAGAGAGAGAGAGAGAGAGAGAGAGAGAGAGAGAGAGAGAGAGAAGGGGGGGAATAAAGGTCAACTCAAAAATTCATGCACCCAAGCACTAAGGTTTGGACCTTAGGGTTTGTTTTCAAACATTCTTTCCTATTGTGGGTAATTGCTCCCACTCCTCTTCTTCTAGCTTTCATGCCCAGTGAGGTTTTTTGTCTCTTCTCCTCCCTTCTAAGAAGTGCAGCTGCTCCTTTTTCATCGTCTTCATAGCTCTTGGTCACCTTTCTGCAATGATCTTTCTAGTTTCAATGAAGAGGTTATCTATGTGAAAGTTTGTGACTCTATCACCCAATTCCATGTCGATTAGTTAATGAAATCAATTCCATAGTCTAATAAATGTGCATCAATGAGGATGTTTGGTGTCCAGCATCTAAAGCCAGTAATTTGATGCTTTGTCATTGATATTGTCTCATTCTTTATCATTCATTTAGGTCTAATTTAGAGGGATGTTACTTTGGCTCTTTTGGCGAGCTGTTGTATTCGTGTTGCTTGAGTTCTTGCAAGCTCCTCTACTACTTGTGACCACCTCTACCAGTAGCTTGCGTGACCTACTCAAGATTCCTTCAAGTAGCTCAAGACTGCCAACTATTGCCGAAGCTTCTTTTGACATGGCTTTCTATTGCGCTATTGCAGTGGCGTTTGAGCCCTTCTTCCTTTGGAGCTTTGTTTATTCATAGACATGCTGCACACCTACAACACAAAGGTTGTTCTAGTCATTGATGCTATGTACGAGAGCTCCAAGAGCTTCTAGAGCTCTCAAGCTTCACCTGTAGCTTGTATAATTGTAGCTCAACCTCTCCAACAAGCTCTTGAAGCTTATCTAGCTCTCATTCACAAGCATCACGTTTGCACAAGCTTCTTTGGCTCTCATTCACAAGCCTCACATTTGCATAGCTCGGTGTTTGGAATTGGAACCATTGTGGTAGCCTTTCTCCTCTCCTACATTTGACTTTCTCTCTGAGTGACTATTATCTAGCGTAATATATCTCTGGGCTACTATCGGTTGTCTTTATCTTTTTGGATCCTTAGACCTTTGCTGACCTAAGATAAACCTCTCTCCTCATGGCTCTACAACTCTTTCTCCATGTGGCTCTACAACTCTTTCTCCATGTTCTCTAGAGTAGTTCTCTAGCTTCTATGAGCCATTGCACATTTTCTCATGTTTTGGTGCTCCCTTTGCTTGAGTAGCTTCAATATAGCTCTTGTAGACTTTTCTTTGCTGGTCCTTACAAAGACCAACTATCCCGGGGGATTCACAAGGGGAAACTTATGATATCACGTGAGTGTACAATAGGGGGTTTTTTTGAAATGAGGCATAAGCTTATACATTAGGGGTGGGGGCCCTTTTTTTTTCCCCAATATTGAATTTAAGCTAGGGGGACCATGTCATGTTTCAGAAGGGGGGACATAATATAGGTTACCTTGGGTAACTAGTCCAAACAAGTTTGATTTTGTGTATGGTTTTAAATAGTGATAGGGAAAGTAACCTAAATTTGCTTATTGTGTAATGTAAATGCTTGAGAAAGAATGTAGATTTAAGGAAAGGGGGGGACATAATGGAATTTTTGTGGTATCTTATAAGCTTAAATAGGGGTGTTTTATCATCCTACGTGGATCTTAAATAGGGGGTTTTCTTGAAGTTCATGCACGCAGGTGACGTCCCCCTTTAATGAAGAGTGAATCCCCCAGGCCGACTATGCACTTAGCTTGCTTGGAGCTCCTTTAAGCTGGCCACCTTCTAGCTTCTCCTAGTCACCCTTTGTTGCTTCAAATCACCTACACAGTCTTTCTTAATTTTACCATAAGGTGGCAATAGAGGGTTTTATATAGTCTCTAAATGGAAACATACATCTTTGTTTTGCTCACTTGCCACATGTTTCTTTATAGCTTGCTTGGCTATGAGGGTTTGTAGGTGGTCAATCCCATAGGTGGCCAAAAGAAGAAGCTTGCAAGGGCCAATGGTAATAAGAGGTGTGGAGCATATCTCTCTCATTCTATTGGCTGTTATCTATTTTTCACGTGCTCTATAGAGGATTTGTGATTGATCCTATGTCGTTCTGGACTTTTTATAAAAATGTAATATGCAAACTTGTTTGTAAGAATACAAGCCCTTTTTGGGTCTGAATAGTAGCTATGCAATCTTGAGAGCATAGGATTTTACCATGATTTAGGCCCATTGTGTACTGATGACCTTCGTTGAAACGTTGTACTTCTACTCACATTCCTACACTAAATTTTATCGATGTTTTGAAACTTGTGTGACTATAAGAAGGTCAAAAATTATGCTTTTCATTATCTTCTAGTTGATCAGTTTGGGTCTATTGCCATACTTATTTTTGGCCTGCTATTTCATAACCATTTCATTCACGGTGTTCTTGCCCAAACGTTTACTTGCAACTTGATTTTGCACCACCAAATCATCTCATTGATCTGGAATTTTACATTATTTTACATTATTTTTGTCACATGAAATTGATTGCAATATGTGAAATGGATACACTCTTCAAAATGGCTTGGATTTTTCTATTGTCTCAACCTTTCTAAGCACAATATGCTTATACAAGATTACTAGGAAAATTTTATAAGAATTTGGAAAGTTTCCTTCATTGTTTATAGCTTAGGCTTGTTTACCAAGTCTATCGTGCCATTTATGCTCTTGAGACTATTATTTGGTTTTCGACTAAGCCATATGGGGTTTGGATGCAAGTGTGTATATTAGATGCATCTTTTTGCATAGTTGTTTGGTTTAGATTTTTTGACGACAAGTGAAATGACTACTAATGGAGTCTCATCATCCTAATCCCAAGTGTGATGTGCTAGAATATCAAAGTGTTTGCTTCTTCATCCTCTTGCTTTCTAACATTCTAATGGATTTGTCATGCACAAGGAGGGCATAGGAATGTAATATCTTACCACAAAGCTATTTGACCAACTTTGGATGGTCATAGTAATGCCCTCTAGTCTAGACATGATTGTATGTGGAAAGTTTCCTAAGTGAGAACCAGTTCTAAATTTACTACGTTGTAGTTCTTTCAATGAACTAGGTCTCTTAAAAGAATTGCGACATAACAACTTTAGAATCGTCAGTGATAGTTCTAAAGTTGCTATGTTGGTGCTATTTTAGAAGACTTTGTTTTGCTGGATTGCTAACCTAGATGAGGCTTTGAGACATGTTTATTACTTGTCAAACATTACCTAATATTTGAAGTCTAGTTAGTAGGTAATCTTCTACCACATTCTAGCTTTAAAGGCCTTTACCATAAGTGGCTACCCTGTTCTATTAGTGATTAGAAGTCCGATTTATAGTCAACGGCTTATAGGGTTCAAGATTTTGGCTGGCCAAGAAATTCATTTACAAGTGATGATGTGTCTTATTTTTGTGGTAACCTAGATTAATGAAAATCCCATGCTATCTAAAGATAAAATTATGAGGGTTAGACAAAAATTATATGCTCTAAGGAATAGACACCTCTTGCTAAGAGCCTATTTGGAATATATGTTGATTTTGTGTATACTTTCAGTGGGACGACAACCAAAAAAAGTTAAAGGAAATACATTCCAAGGTTTTTGTAAAGATAGGAGATACAAGCTATATGGTACCTTGGATAAGTTCAAAAAATGAGATGGGAAGTATGTGGAGCATAAGAGAGAGTTTAATCTCTTAGATAGACCTCTTCTAGAGTGGAAGTTAAACTTGGATGGTATTAAAGGCAAAAGTATCAAGTTGCTTTACATATGACCTTACAAACTTTCATCTAATAGATTTTGAGAGAATCATTACATTGGTGAACGTCACCTATGTATGCAATAGCAATAATAAATGGAATGGTCAAAATGTATGCAATAGCTTTATAAAAGGGCATTAAGGGCACTTGTAGGTTCTTCTCTTTGTAATCCCATCTTAAGTGATATAAGCCATATTTATCATTGTGCATAGAGTTGGATATGGCTTGGTGGATGTCCTTTTTAGTTATCGTAGAGAATCAAGTCATGCAAGGCATAGTATCTAAGCAATCTAGCCTTAGGAGCACTCCAGTCTCTTGACACCATTTGCAATATCCTTGGTAAAATGCTTAGAGAATCAAGTCGTGCAATGCATAGTATCTAAGAAATCTAGCCTCAGGAGCACTCCGGTCTCTTGACACGGTCTGCAATTCCCTTGGCAGAATGCTTAGAGAATCAAGTCATGCAATGCATAGTATCTAAGCAATCTAGAGCCTCAAGAGCACTCCAATCTCTTGACACAGTTTGCAATTCCCATGGTATAATGTTTAGAGAATTAAGTCATGTAATACATAGTATCTAAGGAATCAAGCCTCGGGAGCAGTCCGATCTCTTGAAAGAGTCTGCAATTCCCCTGGTAGAATGCTTAGATAATCATGTCATGCAATGTATAGTATCTAAACAATCAAGCCTCAGGAGCACTTCGGTCTCATGACATGGTCTGCAATTCCCCTAGCAGAATGCTTAGAGAATCAAGTCATGCAATGTATAGTCTCTAGGCTCACAATATGTTCTAATGCTCCACATTGTCAACAAGCTTGAGGATTGTTGCATTTTATCCACTACATCATCGCCCTCGCTCAGCGTGCCATGTCACCACATTATCCTGACACCTAAAAACCGACTGCCACATCATCACCTTGTAGCAACTGCCACATCAGCAGCCCAGCTCAACTGACACATCATCAGTGCCACGTAAGTAGGCTACGTCATCTTACCACATCACCACAGCCATGTCATCAGTGCCATGTCAGCATTGCCACATCACCTTGTTGACATCATCAATAGTGCCACTTCAACAGTGCCACCTCAGTAGTGCCACCTCATCTATCTAGTCAGCACTGACCTCTGCAAGCATACAAAGTGCTTCACAGTCACTTCATGTGACCACTACTGCCACCTCAACACAGGGCTTCACTGGCACACCTCTTGCTAAGCACAGTGCCACATCATCACTGCATGTGACTCACAGTGACACATCATCATTGAGCACATTTGCACTCCTTTTGCCCCTCCACTTAGATCAAGTCGTATCTCTTGATCCAGGAAGAATTTGAGGGCACTCTAAAAAGAAAAGTCGCTTGTTTTTTCGTGCTCTACACGCTCGTCACATCATGCACACATTTCGGCACAAGTTACACTCACATTTGAGCCTCGTCGACAAAACCACTTCCTTCATGCACATTTGCCTCTACATCAATGCATCTGACCTAGCACTTAAAAAGAACAAAAGAAAAGGAATTATTTGCTGTTCTTTCATTGATCGACGGTTGGTTTAAATCTAGATCAAAGTAACTAGATTGCCATAGAGGGGACACTTTGAATTTCCCCAAGTTGCCAATCTAAGCCATGCCCGAAATTCTCGACTAGTACCTACTCGGAGTCAGTCCATATGCTCACATACAGTTTCACATCATTACATTACCTGAAACCTTATGTTCATCAGTTCAGTGAGCAGACTTCAGAGAGTACAGAGGCATTGCAGATTGATTCAGTGGGTAGATAGCATTTGATTTCACACACACATGTAAAGCCTATTCGGCTATCTCACGGCATCGTGCACATCATTTCAGCCTTGTAAAGCATCTTGGCTATTCCCGGCATCATTGCCACAAGCCTTGTAATACAGATCAGATTTTGTATACTACAGTTCTATCTTCACCGACGGTACAGAGATTTCACTTGGCATATTCAGTGTATTTGCAGTTGATTTATATAGAGATCTTCACCACACTTTTGAGTACATTTCTTGCACCATGTCGACTAGCAACCTCAATCTAGAGGCATCTGCTAAGTTAGATAACTCCAATTATGATACATGGAAATACTGAATGGAAACCATTCTTGTGCTTCAGGACAAATGGGAGTATGTCGATGGGTCTACACCTAGACCATTGGACAATCCAGCCACCAGTAGCTCTACTCCATCTGTTGTCACAACACTAGCAATGGAATTTATATCGGGATCTACATCTACACAAAGTTTCCACACCAGTAGCAGATCCTGCCATTGCCCGAGCTCAAGCAGAATGGGATAAGAAAGACAAGTATGCCTATCACCTGATCAAGCAGAATGTGCAAGATGTCATGCTAGGACAGCTCAACACAGTCAAGACATCAAAAGAAGCATGGGATATGTTCGCAGCTCTCTACGAGTCCAAGAACACATCCAAGATTCTCACCCTGAGAAACCAGATCAACCAGAGTTTCTGCAACAATAGTGAAACCGGTCATGCTTATGTACTCTGCATAAAAGACTACAACAATCAACTTGTAGCAGCAAGAGAGACTATGAACCCTGCAAAAATGGTTCAAGTAATCTTGAATGGACTAGGAGAGGGATATGACAATCTAGTCCAGAGTATTGCCATCTAATGGCAAATTCCAACACTAGAAGAACTCCAGTCAGTTCTACTTGGTGAAGAACTCAAGACTCAAGCAATTCAAGCATGTAAAGGTCATTCTAATGATCAGGCATTCATAGCTTCAGACAGAAGCAGAGGCAAAGGCAGAGGCAGAGGTAGATCATATCAGAAAAGTGGTCATCATCAACAAAATCAAAGTCAGAATCAGCATCAGCATCAACATCATCCTCAGCAACATCAGAATTAGCAAAGAGGAAATCATTCCAATCGAGGAAGATTCCAAGGATGAGGGAATGCATCCACCAATGTGTCAAACATTCAGTGCAACTACTATCACAAGTTTGGACACTATGAAAGAGATTGCCGTAAGAAGCAGTACGACCAAGGCGATCAATCCAGTAGTAATCGATGGAATTCCCGAGGTAGAGCAAATCATCATGGTGGACATTCCAGTCACAGTCATTTTGCAAATAAACATGGAAATATGTTTCTTGCAAGCGAGAAATTGCATCAGACTGATACAGTGTACCTAGACACTGATGTCAATCCCAAAGAGGATTACAGCTATCAAGTCGACCAAGTGGAATAGGATTCTTGGTATATCGACAGCGGTGCATCATCTCATATGACAAATCATCAGGAATGGTTCACAGAGATGAAACCATTAGAAGGACAAAAAAATGTCATTTACACAGCAGATAATACATCGAATCCAGTTCAAGAGATAGGTGTTATCCCTATGAACAATTTCACTGGTACAAAAGGATTAGTCAAAGATGTGCTCTATGTTCCGAAGCTCAGCAAGAACCTTTTATCAGTAGATTAAATGGTGGAACATAATTACAAAGTCATCTTCGAAGGTGATGAATGCACTATCAAATCCAAAAGATGTCAGCTAGTAGCAAAAGGTGTCAAGGAAGGACGCTTATATAGGATACTAGCTACAGTACCAGATAAGCATGCCATGTTAGCTCAACCACAACAGATGCCACTATTTGCAAAATGGCACAAGAGATATGGTCATGTCAATTTCAAGTACTTGTTAGATCTCAGGAATCAGAATATGGCAATTGGGATTCCAAAGCTACAATTTCTTGAAAGGTTTGTGAAGCATGCTGCTTCGGCAAACAAAAGCGAACCAACTTTGTCCCCATCGATGACTACAGCAGATATTGTTGGGTCTACTTTTTGAAAGAGAAATCTGAAGTGTTTTCCAGATTTCAAGAATTCCAAGACATGGTAGAAAACCAGACAGGCAGAAAGATCAAGGTCATGAGATCAGACAGAGGAGGTGAATACATGTCTTCAGCATCGAACCATTTATGAAGGTTTGGGGTCCACGAGATAACTTGTATGGAGGTCTAGGTGAGATAATCTTTGGAACAATGCAACACAATGATTATGACGAGATTTGTTTGTTATTGATGTAACTTTGAAGAAATAGTTAGTTCGTAGTTCATTTTGTGTAGTTGTGTTGTTTTGTTTCATTTCATGGTTTGAAAATATTGAAATTTTTGTTTGTTTTGTAAGAAATTCCATGAGAAATGAGTCTTTTCCACTCTTACTATCAATGGTTTTCTACAATCTAATATTGCTTGAAATAGATTTCGAGATGCTTAGGAGCATATAATTTCTTTTGAAGCAAGAACCATCAACTTCATCAATCCTGGAACACATTTGGGACCACTGGTAGGGACAATTTTGATCACATTTTTCTTTCAAAGAACCTTGCTTCAAGAATCAGGTACTATTCACTCATGTAGTTTTAGAATGTTTTTAGTTTTCAACTCAAATCAGGGTCTATCAAAGCAACTTGCATGGAGATTCAGGTGAGAAAACCTTTAGAATAATGCAAGACAATGAAAATAATGAGATTTTAATATGCAACTTTGAAGAAGCAGTTAATTTGTAGTTTGTTTTAGTAATTGTGTTGTTTTCTTTAATACATGATTTGAAGAGGAAGAAAGATTTGTTTGTTTTAAAAGATACACTCTTACTATTGAGGTTTTTTACAGAAGATGGTTTGAAATAGATTTAGAGTTGTTTGGAAGCATATAATTAGTATTGGAGAAAAATCCATCAACTTCAGCATCCTGGATTACAAAAGGGACCATTGAGGAGGATAAGTTTGATCATGTTTTTTCTTCAAAGATCCATGTGAGGTATTGTTCATTCACATAGTTTAACAGTGTTTGATGATAAATAAATGTTTCTTTGAATTGTAGATTTCAATCGTTAGATTTTGCATGCAATTGGGGTTCTCATTTTTGCTTGGTTTGATGATTTTTTGAAACATTTCATGTTTGTATCTTGTTTGTTGATGTCAATGTTATATTATATTCGGTGGAAAGTGCATGAAATGATGCAAGCTGCTCGGAACAAAAAAAAGGTGCTAGATATCAATTTTCAAATAGATGTAGAGAATGCACCATTTTTAAAGAGGAATGAATCCTCCTTAGCAAGTGAAAGTGATTTAGTAGCTCTTTGAAATCAAGGAAAAGCGCATATGGATTTGTAGTTAGTAGGGAAAATATATCCAGTAGATCCACAAACTTGTCAGACTCCTCAATTCCATGGATTGACCAGCATAATAAAGTTCCTATATAAGGATGAGAATGGTTTGTTAGAATATTGTCGAAGGTTGATTGGTCATGGAGCAAGTAGCCTTCACAACCAATATCAATCTTTGCTTAATGAAAGAGACAAAAGGATCGCAATGTTGGAGGCTTGGAATCAACATTTGGTATCATCTATGCAAGCTACAAGTGTTCAAATGTCTGCATATGATGGCATAGAGAAGAAAAATCAGGAATTACAAGTAAAGGTTCAAACATTAGATGCTCAATTGGGAGAGAGCACTATAAATGCAATTCACTTACAAATGCAAAACACAGCTCTAAAGGATGAGATCAAGAAGTTAGAAAAAAGATTATCATTCATGAAGGATACTCCAATGGGTCCAAGACTACGTAAGAGGAAATTGCGTCCAATGGATGAAATATCCAAGAAAAGTGATTACTAGAAGCGTCGAGTGAGAGCTTGTAGGAGTGTTTCAGAACTCATGTCTATCCATGATGAACACTATGGTGCTATAGGTGACGTGTTTACAAAAAAAATATTAGAATCTGTTATACAACATCCACAATTTAAAAGTCTAAAATGAGAGAGAACATCCGAGTCAATGAACAAAGTTGTGAAGCATTTCAATGCTACTAGTGCACATGGAGTTTGTGATACTACAGGGATAAATACAAGGGCATATCGGCTCATATTTAAGAGCTTAAAAATAGCATGTCTTTCTATGGGAGCAAAAGTTAAAGCCCCACTTCCTAAACTGACTGATGTTGAAAAGGCCAAGCATGCACTCAATTTGGGCATACTTGATTTAGTCGGTGAGCCCTAGCATGTATGTAGTACTAACTTTGAAAACAAGGGTTGGAGAGTCTAAAGAATTGGAATTGACAGTCAACAATAACTTTGTGATGGATGTTCGAAGAGTTCTACAAGCCATGGTGAAGTTTTATGATATGCCTATGGAGGAATGCAATGGTACTTTGAAGATTGTACTAAACTTGATGAAAGTGAGGTGGTCAAAGGTCAAAATTTAGAGAGTTAGTTTGACAATGATGAATAGAATACTGGACCTTGAAGTTGAGCTTGATGATGCAAGACAGTTCATTGTGCAATTAGAACAGGAGATTTGGTGGTTGGCTGCCTTTGAGGTATGATGGAAATTTGAATTTTAATGCAATAATGCAAAAAGACTTAGAATATTTTGAAATAACATGTGAGTTTTTTTTGTAGGTGCCGAAAGAGTCACATTCAATTTTGAAGTGGTTTTTTGACCAAACTGATATCCCAAGTGTGATCAAAGGTCATAACAATGGTGAGCTACTTGAAGTTGAGGGCTATGGATCCTACCCTGTAGAATGGGATCTAGCTACTGCTGACCTCATGACTATTAAATGTATGTTTAATGTGGCACATGTAGTAAATACAAGCCATCTTTGTCCATTGTGCATGCAAACAAGAGTACCTGCAAAGGGTGGTAAAAAGAATCAAAAGCAATGGGTCTCTGAACTTGTAGAGATATTTTCTATATGGCAGCACATTTTATATGCTCATGCACCATCCATGGCATGGAATTATGGAAGCATCGGAGTGTGGTCCACTCAGGTCATGGAAAGATCGCATTGGCAAGCATGTTGTGCATATAATAGAGCGACCCAACACGGGGGTGGTAGAACTAAGTCAAGCCCAATGGTTCAATTGGTTCAATGGTGATACATGCGTATCGAAATAAGTGCAGCTACAACACTAGCATTCAAAGAGTCCCTAGTATCCCATGCAGTGCAAGATGTTAACGCAGAATGTCGAAGAAGAATATACAACTCATCAAATGCAAGACAGAATCATGCAAGGTGGCATGCAACCCATCATAGACAAGGGTGCATATGGGTGGGCACAGATGAAAATGACGGTGTAGACTCTTCCAATGTGGATGCCCATGCATAAGTTTCAAAATTTCTTTGTAATTTTAGTTATGTGATTTGCAGTAAAGCCAATGTAGAATGGCCATGAGTTGCAGTATAAATGAGAAATTTTGTGTTATTGGATGTTAATTATAAGTATTTAGCTCAAGGTTGCACTAATTTACTTTTTTTAGAGTTTTTATCAAAACAAGTATTTTTTTAAATTAGGGTTTTGGGCCCTATATAAAAGAATGGGCCCTACACCACCTCCCACTTACCCTTGACATTTTCCTACCTATCTCTCGTACCCTCACCCTTTCTCTCGCACACTCTCTCCATCCCCCATGGCCAGGCCCAAGATCAAGACACCACGGAGATTGGCACAACCAAACCCACCTTGAGGCTCAGAGACAGAGAGTGATAGCCCTCCCCCCCCCCCCCCCCCCCGATGATTCCTGTAGAAGGGAGAAACTGCCAATCGGAAGCCAGACAGGGAGCAAGAGGGACAGAGGAAGGCACAAGAAGAGGAACAAAGGAAGGCACAAGAGGGACAGAGGAAGGCACAAGAAGAGGAACAAAGAAAGGCACAAGAGGGACAAAGGAAGGCACAAGAAGATCCTTATGTAGAGACCGATGACTTAGAGAGCACAAAGGAGGAGCACGAGGAAGAGGAACAACGAAGGACAGAGCAGAGGACCAAGGCAAGAACATACAATCAGGGTCCACGCCAACGGGGGAGAGGTGCCCGAGCTCCAAGTACAGGGCAAAGAGGCCCTCAACATTCAGAAAGAGGCCCTCCTCCAATGAGGTGATATAGATTCAAGCCAGGGACGATGGCACTTCGGGGAACCAGAAAGTCTCAAAATTCCATCGATCTGCTCATCCCGATGGCGAGCTTCGCAAGGGTGGTACGTCAGGTCATGCAGGACCTCAACCTTAGCTCAACCTCCCGATTTTATAGATGCGGAGTTGTGGAGGCTCCGTGGCGTATTTCTAGAGATGCCTTGCTTGCCATGCAACATGCAGCTCAGGCCTACCTAGTAGACATCATGGATGACATCCAACTGGCTGCCATCCATAGCAAAAGCGTCACGGCAGTGATTGCCGCAAACATGCAGTTTATTGTCCGTCTTAGGAAGCCCAAGGGCACCTAGGGATTTTTTATGCTCCACCTTGGGCGATAGTTAGAGTTCATGTACTCTGCCTACGGGCATCTATCTTGTATCAGCCTCTTTTCAATATAATAAAATGTCTTTTTTTGAATTGTCTTTGAATGTGCAATCTCAAATTTATTTTTATGTGTATTTGCAATCTATTAATTTACTTACATGCAATCTCAATTTACTTATGAAAGACTTTTTAATGACGTATACAATAGCAAAATGAAATCATAGACATCAAATCTCAATGGAACATGCAAAAGGAAATAATACTTAATTTTGTTATGTAGTGGGAAGAGTAAATAATTTGAAAATTGTATTCTTTAGTGACATAGAGTAGTATTACAAAGATCACCCACTTGAACGCATAAGCTACTCTAGTCTATGCTTCTTCTTGCTTGGCTCAGATCCCTTTTTTGTTTGCTGAAGTAGAGAGGGTTGCACAATTTCATTCTCTATAGCCTGGGGATGTGTAATGCTAGCTAGCCCTGCAATAGCTATGATACTATGGAGAGGACCGGATCGTGTGTCCGAGAACAAAAATCAAGCTACACTACGCCTACCAAAACAACACGATCTACAGTAGGATGGATGGGCCTCATCCTCACCTTCGACTGAGGACCCTGAACTTCATGATAGTCATCTTTCCATCCATTGATAATTGTCGATGGAACACCAAAATGTGTTGAGCCACTCTGTTGATGTAGTGGCTTATCAAAGCCGTCCCCCTACCAAAAGACCCTCTGGTTCCACGCTTGCGTCCGGTGTATTCATCAACCCATAAGATATCCTGCAACTAACATATTACATCAAAACCCAAAGATTATATAAATTAATAAAACATCATTTTTCAAGAATTAATAAGAATAAGGATTTTTCACAAATGAAAAATAATATCTTTAAAAAATAATATTTGGGAGGCCATTAAGACCCTAGCAACCATGTGCATCAATTTTATGCAAAAATAAATAAAATTAATACACATGGTTGCTAGGGTCTCAATGGCCTCCCAAATATAAGTTTTTAAAGATACTATTTTTTATCTATGAAAAAACCATAACCGTAATTATTTCCACAAATGGAGTGGCAGGGGCATGTGTCAGGGGCAAGTGGCATTGGTAGGATGTCCTGGGTTTAAAATCATAAAATGTTATTGGGTTTTGTACTCTAAACCCTAAACCCTAATTTTTATTCCCTAAAACTAATTGTATTCCATGTGGCCTAAATAAAAACACAAACATGTTATTTTCTCTATGTTTCAAAACCATAACCCTAATTTTTTTCACAAATGGAGTGGCAGGGGCAAGTGGCAGTGACAGGATGTCTAGGGTTTAAAATCATAAAATTTGATTGGGTTTTGTACCCTTAACCCTATTTTTTATTCCCTAAATCAAATTTGGGAGGCCACTGAGACCCTAGCAACCATGTGCATCATTTTCAAGCAAAAAACCCCCTGAAAACCCTAAATCTGACATCATGCGACCAAAGCCCAGTTTCTGTATTACAAAACCATAACCCTAATTGTTTCCAGAAATGGAGTGGTAGTGGCAGGCTGTCCTAGGTTTAAAATCATAAAATTTGGTTGGCTTTTGTACCCTCAACCCTAAACCCTATTTTTTATTCCCTACCAGTTGAAGAAAAAGCAATGATTTTTGTTGCTAAAATGGAACCTAGAATTATACTGATGATTTTGAATCACATGATGAAGCTAACAAAGCTACATACCTTTTCTACCTCATCCCGAAGTGCATCAGCTACAGTGTCCAATGAGACTCCCTTTTGTGGTTGGTCTTGAACTTCATGTTGGCTTGAGGTACCAGCTTCTTCATCTCTCTCCCCGAACAATTCCCTCTGCAAATTCATGAACTGCTCATCGAACATGTAGTACTCTGGTGTGGCATCCTCGATTGCCTTCTATGTTAGTTGGATTGCCTTCAGATTTTGGCTCTCGAATGACACTTTTGATGATGTCATTGACTTTGATGCTCCAGTCAATCCAGTAATCGATGAGATTGCACGCTTTGATAGCACCTCATCCTCTCGGAGACCGGTTTCTTCCATCACTTCCAATAGGGTAAGGCCTTACCCTCAATCCTGATTGGATCAACCGAAGCAAGGTGTGGCTTATAGGTAGAGGATGGATATGCACGAGTCGAATATGAAGATAAGATGACCTCGCTTTCAACTTGCTCCTTAGCTAGGCTAATAGTATGCTCCTCAGGCTCTAGGTCTAGGTTTAGGTCATCTCCTCCACCACTTGTTGATGGACCTGCTCCACCACTTGTGGATGCAGGACCCTCACGCTGCTCGCTAACATCCTCAATCAAACTTGCTAGTTGCAAGAAGAACGGTAAGGGCTGCATCTCTTGTTGAGAGTTGTGGTGCCATGAGCACATGTAGAGCAAAGGTATGAGCAAAGGGTAAGCTGCCACATGGCATGGAGGAGATATCCCACATGTGAGCAAGCAAATGGATGTAAGTACCCTCACCTATAAAAGGGAGGTTCATTTGAAGTAATATCAACCAAGCACTTTGCACTATCTCAAGATTCTCTTTATGAGTCCAAGCTAATCTATCTTGGAACCTAATTGACTTGAGATACATGTCATGAGCACTCTCTTCATCATGTTTCCACATAGGTTCCATCCACCTTAGAGCGCTCCATAGATCCTAAGGCACTCTAGTTTTGTCATCTCTCTTGAACAAATGAATTGTGAAATATGAATCATCCCTGATGGGAATAGCGTACTCACGGAGAGAGATAGGGACATGATTTATGGCCCTACCTAGTGTCTTCTTGAAGTTAGCACTCTGGTCAAAAGAGCTTAAAATATCTAATGAAACCCATTAGTGAGAGGAGTTAGCAATCACGACAGATTGCCCATGGATAAGTTTATCAAAAAACTAAAGAGAGGGATTATCAGCAGGAAGGAGAGCTCTCAAGTGTGACTCAAGATGGAATGCCTTGCAAAAGATAGGATAAACCTGATTTGCAGAGGCATGGGAATCAGTGGATGAAATCCACTGGTCAAAAGCCTCTCTAGGGGAAGCCATGAGTATAGGAGGATGCTTGGAAAGACGAAAGAGGAGGCTGTGGAATGCAAGGTTACTCAAGAGTGGGAAACTGAAAATGTGAAAATGACCTTAGAAGTGTACTTTATAAAATGGGCATTGCCCTTAAAAATACTCCTAATTACAATATTTTTATATTAATTGTTTTTTCTTTGGAAAGAGTTTCTCTCTCTCACTCTCTCTCTCTCTCTCTCTCTCCCCCCTTAGCTATCTCCCTCTCCTCTCTCTCCCTCTCCCTCTCTCCCTCTCATTGCCCTTAGCTATCTCCTTCCCCCCCTCCCCCTCTCTCTCTCTCATAGACTCGCAAGGTATTCCGAGGATGTTAATATATCTTTCTTTCGTTTCCTCCCTTTGTGTCCCTCATTGCTCTCTCTCTCTCTCTCTCTCTCACTCTCTCTCTCTCTCTCTATCTCTTTCCCTCCCTTTGTGTCCCTATTCGCTCTCTCTCTCTCTCTCTCTCTCTCTCTCTCTCTCTCTCTCTGTGACACCCGATGATCATCTTGTTGCCTTGTTGCCCTTAGCTATCTATGTCCACCCTTTGGATCAGCTGTATCTGGGTTTTTTTCCAATCTCATAGTCTCTCAAAGACCTTAATTAACTTTCTTATTTTTCTCTTTCTCAACTTAGAGGTGCAAATGAATAAATGCAATCTTAACTCTCTCTGTCTCCCTTTGTGTCCCTCTCCCTCCCTCTGTCTCTTTTCCTTCCTTTGTGTCCCTGACTGCTCTTTCTCTCTCTCTCTCTCTCTCTCTCTCTCTCATAGTATATATCTCTCTCTATTCATACCTCTAACAATGTCTCATGGCTAGGTGCATTATTTGTGTCCCTAACAGCTCTCTCTCTCTCTCTCTATTCATACATCTAACTCTGTCTCATGGCCAGGTGCATTATTTGTGTTGCTTATTGCACTCTCAACTTCTCTCTCTCTCTCTCTCACTCTAATTGCTATCTATCTCTCTCACACACTCTCTCTCTCTTGCACAATACAGATATACGAATATCCACACAGATTTAATTTTACAAATATTTATCGCTTTATCATTCATAGACCATAGAGAGCCATCAATCTAGAGGTGCAGACTTAATAAATAAAATCTTAACAATAAATGAAACAACACTTTGAATTATTAATGATTTCTGTTCATACATGTAACAATGCCTCATTGCCATGTGCATTGTTAAAGCACTAAGGATCCAAGAAACTGGATATTATGAAATACCTGCCATCATCTCTCTACTCTCTCTAAAGTATGGGGGGGGGGCAATAATTCTTACAAAGGATACTTGTCTCATCCCTATATCTAACTTTGCGATTATCAAGTCTAAAATAATAGTCTTGTGGAGGGCTTGCTGTTGCCAATTGCAATTCTTCCCTGATAAGTCGCATAGTCCACTCCTCTTTCAATTCCAACATTATGTCAAGATGTTCTTGCCGATAAATTGATACCTCGACAATAGGACTATGAGTCCCATCGCGCAGATCATCATCCATTGCTTCCCATTGAAGTTTCTTCCATCTAAACCTTCTATATGTGAAAGTCATGCAGAGATTTTGCATTCCAATGAAATACTTGCAAAATTTGAAATCTGTTAATACATAGTATCCTGATCATTTTTTATACAAACAAGAATTGTAAGATTTGCTCACCAAAATGTCACATCTGAAGTGTTCAATTGACATTGTACTAAATCTTCAGCATGTCAACATGTTCTTTTTGTCAATCCATTGTCAAATAGCTCAGACAGCCAGTCCATTTCTAAGCTCTTGCAAGTGTAAGTAATCTTTGTTTTCCTTAATTGCCTACAACTTGCAAAGAAATCAACAAAGCTTGGAAATGGAAGAAACCAGCTTAATCTAGCATTTCTTCCACCAATAGTTGGCTTCATAGCATTTCTCACATCATTAAACATTCTATTTCTATATGATTTACTTATCTCCATGCTTGGAAGCTGAAGGATAGTATGGTAGATTAGAATCTCTTCCCTTGCCATTCTGGACTATCAAAAGAGGGCAAGGGAAGAGATTCTAATCTACCATACTGTCCTTCATCTGGCACAATGAACATTGAGTCGTAGAAGTTCCCGTTCTTTTCTAATTCTCATGGTGTGCGACCTTCATACTGAAGACTCCCGATCTCAACATGGAGGACATGCAACACCCCAGTTACGCATGCTGCAGGCTCCCACTCTTTGTAAGTGGATGGATATAAGTATGTAAAACAAATACAAGGCATAAGACAGTTCTGTCAAAGTCCCCAAAGAATTGCAAATACTCTAAAAAGCAAATGAAGTACTAGTACACTTTGAAAAACTTACAATTGGGCCTACAATATGGAAGTCCTGCATTCGAATGCACGTATATGTTTGCATGGGTAAAGACATGCTGAATATCTACTTGTGTCATTGTGTTACTACCAGGAGAAATTTCAAAATCTAAGATCCTTCCCTTCTAATGTTTGGAGATGTCCATTGCATTCTTCCGACCCACTTTGTAGCACCCACGATTAGTGGGTTGTATTGTGATCTAAGAATATTTCCTATAGAGCCGACGAATCCATTCCCCATGCTCATCCTTAACATTCTTCAATATAACAAACTGTAAACTACTTCTATATCTATCATTTTCTACTTCCATAGTTTCTGCCCCTGTACCATATGATTAAAATTAGCTCTTTCTACCTCCAAAGACCCTCCAAATTTATGTTTTCTATTCTCTCTTTCTCTATCCCTCTCTTTCTCTTTCTTTGCAACTCTCTCTCTCTCTCTCTCTCTCTCTCTCTCTCTCTCTCTTCCCCTCCTTCCCTCTCTCCTTTAACTAAACCTCTCACAAAAACAAACAAAATATTATTATAAAAAACATAGAGTACTCTCTCTCTTAGTCTGTCTTCCAAGGTACCCCTCACACAAAACAAACCTCAATTTTTTTTGAAATACTCAGTTTACGATATGCTCTCTTCCTACTCTGTTTCTCCACAAACAAAGAAAACATTATCAATATCATATCACTCTCTCTCTCCCTTCCAAAACTCTTTGATTAGGATCTCTTTTTCTTCATTCTTTCTCAAATACTTCTAAAACCTAGCAGTTTGAAATACAATCTATATCTCTCTCCCTCAATCATCCCCTCAACAGAAGAAAACATGGCAATTCGAAACATAATCTCTCTCTCTCTTTTCCCTTTCTCTATCTACCCCTCCTATACTAGAAAAGGAAAAAACAACTATTTTCTCTCTCTCTCTCTCACTCATCCTCTCAAACAGATAAAAAAACATAGCAGTTTCAAACATAATCTCTCTCTCTCTCTCTCTCTCTCTTTCTCTCTCTCCCTTCTATACTAATGAAGAAAAAAACGACTATTTTATGTCTCTCTCTCCCTCACTCATCCCCTCAAATAGAAAACAAGATAGCAGTTTAAAATAATCTCTCTCTCTCTCTCTCTCTCTCTCTCTCTCTCTCTCTCTCTCTTTCCCTTCCTCTATCTATCCCTCCTATACTAGTGAAGAAAAAAATGTCAAAAATCATATTGTAGTTTTAAATATCATCTACCTCAATCTCTCCCTCTTCCTTGTCTCTTGTAACAACGTTTTTTGGGGTATTGAAAAAAAAAACTGATATTTTCCCTAAATTTGAGGAGCCTCTGTTACAGAGAAGTCCACATGGCATAATCTCCTTCATGGATACCATATTCCCTTATCCAAGCCTCTAATATTTTAGTACTTCTCAAAAGGGTCCCTTTTTGAGTCCAAAATTTTTATAATGTTTGTGTCAGTGTACTGGAGTGTTCCTCCAACTAGGATGGGAGCGCTTCACAAGGATGGCGGCCTGGTGCTATGAAGCGAGTGATTTTGGATTCCATCATGTCCTCAGGGGACCTGTTTTTCTTGGTATTCAAGGATAGTTGGACTTTCTAGAGTAGGGAATGGCCATGGGGAGGCCTTTCTCGGGAGCAATCTGGCAAGATTCCGACCGAGAAGGCCAACACATGGCCCTTACTGATTGGAAGCCAAATCCGATCATATTGCGATCAGGAAGGCCAACACATGGCTCTTCTCGATTGTCAAAAATGGAAGTGGGAAGGGGCCGGGTGGTCACCATGTAAGCAAGTACGGCTATCAGTGTTTGGGAGGCAGATCCCATCATTGTAAGAGGGCATGATCCAAAGCTGGAGATTGCATGTCCAAGAACGCATGACCTTGAAGGTATTGGACAAACTTCATTGGTGTGTTCAAAATTCATGGGAGCTTTGTTTCATTGAGTGGAGGTGAGGAGCTTCCTAACTAAATCCATGGAAGTAGATTGCAGTAACTTTCCCAACAAGGAAGGCAAAAGTCAGCAAACTAAATTCTACAAGGAAGAAAGGAGCTATACTTTTGCTAAACTAAATCCATGGAAGTGGATTGGAGTAACTTTCGAACAATTTGTTGAGAAAAATGTGTCTTCGAATGCAAGGATGGATAGTCGGACTTTGTGGTATGGCATGGACAAAATTCATTGTTCTGTTCAAAATTCATGGTAGCTTTGCTTCATTGAGTTCAGATCGATCGATCGCACTAATTTTGCAACAATCTCACTCGGACGATATGATCGCCATCGGTTCTTGATCATCGATGTGACCACGACAGAGCTGCTGGACGGTTGGATCCAATGCATCGCACTCTTCCGAGTAAAGAAATCCTCGATTGCTTTTGATCTTATCTGCACAAGCATCTTCTCATGTCGTTTCCGCAGATGGCAACTTTTAGATGTGTTTTTGTTCTGCTGTGTTACAGCAACAGGACACCGTAGCTGCATTAAGCTCCGTATCGTAGGTGGCTATGGCGAGGAGCTTGCACGAAGCAGGCCCCTGGATGTGGCATTGTACGCGTCTGCCGTGTTGGAAATTTCTGAGTAAGACAGAAAAAAGATGTCATCCCGAGTGAGTCGTGGCGATGGCACAAAATTGGAGTTCGCAAAGATTAAAGATTATTGCAAAAGTTGCAGGCGGTGAGATCCCGTTGAAGAAGAAGTTCATAAATGTCAGCTGCAAAATTCTTCTCACAGATCATGCGATCTCCCATGGACCATCACAAGAAGCTGCAACCATGGACCATCACAAGAAGCTGCACAGCTACGTGGTAAAAGCGATTGCGATCATGTCCTTCGTCACACAGAATTTAGAAATGCAGATCAGTTGACAGCAGCAGATTGGTCTGAGATCCTCGCGCTTTTTTTTGATGAGCTGCTACATCGAAGCCGGCCGAGCGACCCGGTGGAGGTGGAATTCTCTGCGCAACCGCGTGGTGCCTGCGCATTGGATGAAAAATGGATCAATCTAGTGCCGACAGAAAACGCGAGAATTAGAAAGTTTGGACAGATGGACAGAAATTTCGTGTCGTCACGCTGCAAGCAGCTTGTTATAGAGAGCTTGGATTGGTCAAGTTCGGGAGAAGAGCAGAAAGCTTGGATTGGTGGATTGCGGTGTTCTGAAGACTGGTGAATCGCGATGTCGTGGCAGAGTGAGTGAAGCTCGAGAGTGAGCAAAACTCTGAGCGAGCGAGGAAGAAAGCTTCCTAGCTTCTGTCTCGCCATAGCCAGAGATCTCAGACCAATCTTGTCTCGCCATAGCCAGAGATCTCAGACCAATCTTGTCCCGCCATAGCCAAGATAAGCTTGCACAAACAGCATGAAGCTTCGTCAAGAAAGGTGATGACAAGCACAAACACACACAAATCCATTGCGAAAAGGCTCACAGTGTAGTTCCAGCTTCGATCTCCCCATGGCCAACGATCTCAGAAAAGGCTCTCGGTGTAGCAGCTTCGATCTCGCCCTAGCCAAAGATCTCAGAGGCCAGCTTCTCTGAATTTATGTAACTAGGACATGATCTCGCCAAACATTCAGGAAGAGTTCGTTTAGCTAGCTTGCTCTGCGTCCATGCCTTGGGAGTTTCCTGTATCAGAAGCTTCGGCAGCTCGCACTGAGCCAGCTTCTTTCTCTCCCAAGGACATGACCGACGACCGCTTCCTTGAATGGTGCGATGGCGGTCTCCCTTCGCCCGACGAGCTCACCCCCCTCTCCCAGGTCCTCATTCCTCCAGAGCTTGCCGCTGCGTTCAGCATCTTATCGACGTCCTCAGTCGATCCACCATGCTCAGACGCTGTTGCGCAGCAAGGCGCTTCTCAATTCGAGTCGTTTCCTGGCTTCTCGCTGGTCGCCAAAGCCGAAGAACAGTACTGTGCCACTGAGGTAGGCGATTCCTCCGGGAGCAATGAACAAGGAAGAGATGGCGTTGTAGGAATCCCAGCAAGCAGCCGAGCAGCAGCCACAGAAGCTGATGTCAAGCCTCAGCTACGAGCGTTGGAAATGCAAGCAAATTCCGCACCAGTTGCACGCAGTTCTCCTGCGGCTTCGGTGCATCTTGGAAGCTCCCAAGGCCACGGAAAGATCAACGATGAGTCACCGGAGGCAAATGCATTGCAACAATTCGCGGCTTGCGGCTGCGAAGCGAGGCCGGAGGGAATGGGAAGCGTGAAAGGGGAAGAAGAAATGAGGGATGGAGGTGGAGCAGCAGAGGAGACGGATTCAGGGGCAGCGATGGAGGATTCTTCGCAAGATCAACAGGGTGGAGCGCGAACACTCAAGAGGCCGAGGCTGGTATGGACACCACATCTTCACAAGAGATTTGTCGATGCGGTAGCGCACTTGGGAATCAAGCAAGCAGTGCCGAAGACGATCATGCAGCTCATGAATGTCGAAGGTCTCACCAGAGAAAACGTCGCCAGCCATCTCCAGAAATATCGCCTTTTCCTCAAACGATCGCAGAGCTCTTCCTCCCTCGATCCCCCAGCTCACAATTCCTCCTCCATCGCTGCCTCTGCTCATTTCCTTGCTTCCTCCCACCACCCCCACGATGCCCTCTTCTCCCCTGGATTCCTCGCTCCCTCCCACCTCCCTCCCAACATCGACCTTGCAGGCCCCTTCACACGTTTCGATTCTGATGCCCTCTCCAAGAAATTCATATCCGCGCCCCCTCAGAGGGACAGGGCAAGCCTGTCCCTCAATCGATCCCCTCCCTCTCCGCCTCACCACATCTTGACGCTTTTCCCAGCCTCTAGAAGCGGCTAACACTGCTCCTCTTCGGCAACTACTGCAGTTCTTCTGCCACTCTCTAAATGGGCACATTGCGATTTTGGTTGCCCACGGCATATCCGGACCAACAAACTGGGCTTTCTTTACAAAAGGTTCGTATCTTAATCTAGCTTTCCTGCCGGGGCTATCCAGAATGGCAAAAGCCATTTGTAAATAACTTTAGCTCCTTTCCAGATGTGAAACCTTGTACCACCCAAAGGCAAGATGCACTGAGTTTGCTATCTAAAGATATCTTCCTTGACTAGGTGCCCGTGTCAGGGCTAATTTTTAAAGATTTAGATATTTTCAAGCATTCTATGAAGATCAGGAGCATGAGGTTGATTCTTCTATGTTGGCGTATATATGCCATCTTAAACATTGAGCTGGTACGAGTTAGAAATTTACTAAAGAAGTTTGATTTACAGAACATGCTCTATGCATTGGAATGCGTTAGAAATATACATCAGCAGTCTTCTCCATCCCACACAGCAATATCTCCCACATGGTGACACCAACAATTGTCGTAGGAGATTCTCAGACTGTTGTGGTTTCCCCAGGCTCGGATGATCAGCGAAGGTGGCCCCTTGCCACTCAGGAAAGTCTAGAGGATGTGCCCCTCCTCATCCATAGGTGGCAGCTCAGAGATGATTTGCATGTTTTGATGCACATGCAGCATCAATAACGGAACATGAAACCTGGAATCTTCAATTGGGTGGAAGCTTCCCTGGATAACCTACCTCCTCAAAATTGAAGCTACTTTGGCAACACTATGGATAATCTTGTAAGGGCATAGTTCCTGTGTGAGAGCTTGGTGTCAGCGATAATGTTCAAGGAGGCATATTCATTTTTGTGGATCTTCGAGAATGCAAAATCCCTACTTTAAACTCCAAATATCTCCTATGTTCATTTCCATACTTCTTTTCCTGCATGTTCTTCTTGGCCATTTACAAAAGAGCATCCACATATTTAATAGCCATATTGGCCAGTGTTGATGGCATTGTAATATTCTTAGAATGGGCTCATCCTTAGAGCTAAATGCTTGGTGCTGCTGCAACGAACTCTGCAAGTCCAAGCCATTTATCTATGAGTGTCATTTTAGAAGTACCTCAGAGGCTTCCCACCCATTCGTTCATCCTCGCGCTGGCAGTCTTAGATGATTTGCTGTAGTTGGAGTTAGTATAGTGCCCACAGCAATAGATGTATCTGGCAAAAGTGACCGTGGACGTTTACTGCTTTGTCTCTGAAACTATGGCCTTACACCAAATTGTCAATAAACTGCTCGGCAACCTGAAATGGCGACATAGCATATACTAAAAACACATCTTTCCAAAAAGGCCTTCCTAAAAAAATCATGCTTGACTGGATCATAGGTCTTTGTGCGACGGTATATCATGCCATAGGAGAAGAATGGATCTTTAGCAATACTGTCATTCTATATTGTTGAGTATGCAACTAGGTAAATTATGTCCCAAAACTACATACGCCATTATGCAGTTTGAATTCATATTGGATGGCATGTCCTGTAAGCCTGAAAGTATAACTGCTATCCTCGAATTCTGCATGTATTCCTTTTGAATCTAGCGTGATAGACAGACAACGTGCAAGTTCACATTCTAGACAAGATCCTGCAAATTTTGCAATCTGAAAAGAGTCTTATAAGGAATGGATTAGGGGACCTGATAAGGCTGATTAGGTGAGTGATGATGGGGTTAACAAATGGCCAAAGCCCCTAACCAGGTGGGTTAAGTCCACAAATTTGGCTCACTAACTATCAAAGTAGGGGGCAAATTTTAGGGGGACCCACTTTGCTACACCTACTTTGAACCTGTGCTCCTCCTGCTCTGAACGTCTGTTGTTGCTCCTCTGTATCTGTGCTACTCTTGTTGTTACTGGTGTTTCTGCTCTTGCTCTTGCTCTTGCCTCTACTCTTGCTCCTTGTTTTGCTCCTGCTCTTACCTTGCTCTTGCTGTTGACCTTGCTACTGCACCATGCCCTTAATGCTCCTACTCTTGCTCCTTCTCCCACTCCTACACTACCTTTACTGCTCTTATTCCTCAGTTCTGCTTTTGGACTACATTGTGCTCTGCACTTGGCATTGCATTCCTACTTTGGCTCTACGACTGCAGTCTTGCATATGTTTATACTATGGTCTACACCCATCGTTGGGCAATGATGGCATCTGTGGGGATGTCATAGTATGAGTATAGCCTATAGGCATGTTCCTGGATTCATTTTATATATATGTTCTTGTTGCATTAGCAGATATGCAAATTTTGCATTATGTTGCGGCCTGTTGACATTACAATAATTCTTTCTATATCTTTTCTACTCATTTTTTACTTAAAAGTGCTCTTTGACAATAGAATACTAGTCTTCACAAGTAGCTGTCGCTTGAATGAAGAGAATGTGGACTTCTTTTTATTAGCATTCTCCTTTGGCGCAAGCCTTTGTGATGGCGGAATTTACCTTACACCTCTGGAGTGCTAACAAAAACTCAGTATGATGACCTTTGTATAAATTAATGCTCAAATCTGTGTGTGTTGTGTGTGTGTGTGTGTTCCACAATTCATATCACTGCATTGGGAAGTTAATGCAACTGGCTTGGGATATCACAAGAGAGTACAACTTTTTCAAGGTAGCACTTCTTTGAGGATCCAGGCTATTGAGAGCTTTCTCCTGAGACACTTTCATCTTGGAGGGTCCATGGTGGCATCTTCATAAGCCGACTTCTTCAGATCATTTGTCCACCATGAGCTATAGAGAGGGTAATAGAGTTTATGGCATCTCATGGTTAGACCTAGAGAGAGAGGGCTTATTTGTGGGTGTGCACGCCCCTTTCAGGCTAGGACAGGGAGAGCTCGAATGACCCTTTAGAGGGCCGGTAGGAGGGCATTTTAGGCTCAAAACAGTCGGCTGGCAGGGGCAGCCTTGGGACAAACCCGGCAAGTCCTTATATAGGACTGGGCCTGGCCTGGGGTAGGCCACGAGCAGGTCGACCCTCGGTTGGCGAGGCCCTATTGCCTTGGTCGGCCAGATCAGGCCCCTAGGTCGGTGGTCTTGCGGCCCTATTTATAGGGCCAGCCTCCATCCTTTTTCGGCATCCAGACCTGACACCGCAAGGTCCGAGAGACCATGTCATAAGCTGGAGGTAGCTTGATGAGAATAAGTGCTGCCAACTAGAAAGAGGTCAATGCAGCTCCCATGGACAAAAGCTGGTCATAGATTACCTTAGCCTTTATCAGGAAGGGCTGCATAGTACTACTGCTGGAGAGCTCAAGACTGTAAAGTTATCCCATTAGAGTAACAGGCCGCATTGTTGAGTCCCTAGGTTGGACCATAGCTCGAACGCACTTGTCAATGTCTACATTGCGGGAGAAACCTCCTCCGTGATGGTGCACACAAGGATGGAATGTGCCTTCAAGTATTTGTCTTCCCATTCAGCACACTCTTCTTGAAATTCATCCTCCTAATCCTAGGTCCAATTCTTGGGATTGGAAGGACACTCAGGTTTCTTCTCAAACCCCTGAGAAGCTCCCATAAGCCCTTATAAATGAACCAAACCTTGAGCGTAGTTTCTAGTGAGAGTAATTTTCTCTGTTCAAGTTGTCCTTGTCATTCGTGCACAAGGAAGCCATAGTACCTTGATCCTCTTGAAACTATTATTTCCTCAACACCTTTGCTTCCGATCCTGACAAAAGAAACTACCCCTATCGGATCTGTATGATGTTGGTCAAGACACAGGCGATGGTTTCATCCATGCGCGATGCAATAACGGTGGGTGGAATATGGGCCGAAATGACCACCGAAGAAGGTCATAGGTACCAAGTGGATCTTTGTCCGATCGTACTTTGGACAAATACAAGAACAAGTTGGTGGCAAAGGAGTATGAGAGGCTGGACTATGATGAGACTTTTACTCCTACAGCACATGAAAACCATTTGGACAGTGTTGTCTTTAGCTTCTCATCATGGTTGGCCACTATTGCAGATGGACGTGAAGTCCACATTGGCATCAGGGGGAGGTATATGTCAAGTAACCTCCAAGCCTTGAGGTTGAGGGAAAGCAGTTGGTGTCCAAGTTGAAGGTGTATGATAATAGATATACATGTTATGCTTCGAAACGAACTTGAGATGACAGATCTTGGGGAGCTTCATTATTTCCCTTGCATGCAGAACATTTCTTAGCCAGCACAGGTATTGACTGGTGCTTTTGGAGAGATTCTGGATGACAAATAGCGATACCATAGTTACTCCCATGGATCCAAGGAGAAAGCTTTCCAAATACGACTCTTCTCCCTTGCTTGATGACCTAGAAGGATACACCGATGAGATGCTGATAGTTGAAAGTCTACCATGAGGTATTGCTTCTTGCTTGGATCAGAACTCATTTTGTCAAGTAAGAAGCAGCAGATGGTGGTACTCTCATTGACAGGAGCAGAGTACTGCACTGCAAGATTGGCATTGTGTGAAGCTGTCTAGCTCAAACAAATGTGGGACACACGTGCGAGATGGCCGTGATCCAGTGTGATAGCGAGAGTTGCATCATTATTGCACACAATCCAGTGTTCCATGGTCACACGAAGCATATTGAGGTGGACAGTCATTTATCCGTAAGCTGATTGAAGGCCAGGTGGTGTTCACTGTTTTACAAAGGAGAAGTAGCGGACTTCCTGACAAAGATATTGCCCCAGGGGCAGCTTGAACATCTTCTTCAGTGTGTGGGTATAGGCCCACAGCTAGGCACTGAGAGGAGGTGTTGAAGAAAGGGGCAGTGCCTGCTTGTGCGCCCTTTTTGTTAGGGCTGCCCAAGGACACTATTATGCTCTGTTTACAAGCAGGTACCAGAGGCATCTTCCTTCGATCTGTTTTGCGATGCCTTTCGTCTTTTTTTGGAGCACCAGGAGCTGCTGGACGTTGTGCAGTAGCAGTCCCCAGGTGCAGAAATTCGCTGGACTGGGGTTTTCTATAAGCCCTCCCTCTTCTCTTTTGCTAAGTCCCCTCACCTCCAGTGCCTCTACGTCCCCTCTATTCCTGCCTACTCCTGCATATCTAAGCCTCTCCTACTAGCACGTGGAGCAGAGATTGAGTTACAGCAGCAGTTTGTTCAGTCTGAGGTAAGCCTATAATGAGCCTGTTGTCTCTGCTTCATTTTTATCTGATGTAGTAAATTCCAGTTCTGTGTTCTCTTGAGCATTTCGTGAGTTGCACTTGTGTGAAGTGCTTTGTGGAGTTCTCTATCCTGGGCACATCTCTCTCTCTCTCTCTCTCTCTCTCTCTCTCTCTCTCTCTCTCTCTCTCTCTCCATTTTTTGACACGTTGGGCATTGATGACATCAGTGGAGATGCCATAGTAGCTTGTCCCTGTTCTGTGTGATAGAGTTTATGGTTTTCAACGTAACCTAAGAAGTTCAAAACCTTCACTATGGCTATATTCATGTTTTAAAGATGATATGAGTGGTTTGAGAACTAAAGCAGTCAATTACACTGCTCAAGGTGGTATGAGTGGTTTGAGAACTAAACTAGTCAATTACAATGCTCAAGGTGTTAAGAGTTACACATCTCCTGTATGTATAGTAGTGAGGGCTGGCTGCTATGTGGGTGCTGCCCAGAGAGAGGTGAGGATCTTCATCCTTTCTTAGTGTATATTCACAGGTTAGGAGGGAGACGAGCTAGGGCACATACGCCAAGGTTCCCTGCTGCAGTTCGGGCTTTGCCGGCTGGTTTGGAGGCTCAAAAGGGCTGCATTTGGCCGCCTCATCAGCCAGGGTTGGGGGCCACGTTTGTCCACGCAAACAGCTCGGGTAACCAAACCGACTAGCTGTTAGAAAGTCACTGCCCCACCTGTGAGCCCCCGTTTTGAGTGGACAAGGGGGCAGGAGACTGTAGGGGGAAAGGGGCAATGGCTACCTAGTTGCATGCAGGACTGCGCCTGCATGGAGGACTGCGCCAGCATAGTGGCACGAAGGCACCTAGAGCAGTACCAGGGCCAGCCAGCAGCAACAAAAGGTCATAGGCCAGACCAGCCAGGTGTGGTCGGCCCACATTCAGCCCTAATAAGGGCCCTGACCAGGTCCGTCTAGTCGGCTGCAGAAGACTGGCCTGGTCGGTCAACTATCAGGGCTCCTTGCCCGCCCTCCTATAAAAGGGGCTTCATTCCCCCACTATTCTCCATTACCAGCTCTGACCTGCCTTGCACCAGGCAAGCGCGCAGGGAGAGGAGAATACTCAGTTAATACTGACAGCAGACTTGCTGTCCTTTGTGCTCATCTTTGAGCTTTTGTCCGCCCACTTTTGTGGAGGAATATATCTGAGTTTCTGTCCTATCTCTCTGTCCGTCTTTTTGAGTGCTATATGAGCTAGATCGGGAGTGAGGTGTGAGTGATTCTATCCTCTATTTCCAACATGGTATCAGAGCTAGGTTCACAGCTCTAGATCAGAGTACCTCAGCAAGTAGGCGACTCCAATTGACACTTAGGTTTGCTGCGTGCTCAAGTTCTCCATTGTAAATTCAGTTTACTGTTCTTTATTACAGCAAGGATGGAGGACAAAGATTCTACTGTTGCCTCTTCAGCCGCTTCTCTTCCTTCCTCCTCCTCCTCCAGATTCCTCTCATTCACCATCCCGAACTTCAAAGAGTCAAGGAAGCTAGACGGTGTGTGGATAAAAAAGAAAAAAAGTTTTTCACTTGTTGCATGTTGTTGGGTGAGTGCATAGCCATGTACATAGCTAGTTGGTGGCGGCTTTGAGTTATGGACACCCTCATGACGGACACCACATTGATGTATCTATGTTCTTGAGATGGAAGATACTTCTACAGGGACTTTTGGGAGATGATGAAAAGCAATGTGGGTACATCAGGCACTCCACAGCATCTGGTGTGGGAGGACATGTCTTTGATTGTTGTCCGGAGCTATGTTTGTCTTACCATGATTGCTCCTGATTTGTAAGTCATATGAGCAATTATATCTGGGATTGTGAGCTTCATGGATGCGCGGTTATATGTGGCAATCAAGTAATAAAATTGCTTGAAGGATATGTGCAAAGGTGGAGTGCCTGAGGTTGGATATAGGCACTAATTGCCTTGGTATAGTTGAAGGAAGGATTGAAAGAGGGGTGAAAAGACATGCAGGACGTGGCTAATTTGAAGGAAGGAAGCCATGCATGCTACGTGAAAAAGAAAGGAGGCTTCTCGTCGACGAGCTAGCAGGAAGTCACGTACGCGGAGAGGACAGCTAGCAGGAGCATTCCAGAAGGGATCGTGGGCTGGCAGAAGGGCCGACTTCACGTAGAGCCGAGGGGCTGGAGGGTCGGAAGGACGAAGGGGGCGGTTGCATCTCTTCCGGGAGAGCTGCAGAAAGCTGAGGAAGAGGGTGTCGCATATACGAAGGGGGTCTCTTCTTTACAGAGCAGGAGGACGGGAGGTAAGAGCAGAGGAGTAGGACTCTGTGAAGTAGGGGTATCATCATGTAAAGAAGGAGCGGCTGTGTGGAGAGAAATGGCATGAGCTTGGGGACTTAGCGGGGGGTCTGATGATGGCGGGGAGCTTCTTGTGAAGAAGGCATCTCTTCTTGTAGGCAGGTGGTGGGGAGACGATGAGCTGTCGCTTCGAGGTTTGGTGCTATTGGACGGAGCAGGGGCGTCATTACTATAGGAGCTGAGTACTCTAAGAGCAGGAGAGAGGACGGGAGTTTGTGAACTTTGAGTTCTCTGTGAGGTGGAGAAGTTATGGTGCAGCTATGCTCTCTAGCCAGGTAGCGGGCAGTTTGATTTTATATATGGCTGTGGTGCAGTTCTGTTCACGTGGTGACGATGGTAGGTGGAATCTTAGAAGGACACTGAAGAACCATGGGCATCGATACTATGCAAGCCAGGAATTGGAAGACCTTGGGCTACGAGTGTGTGCGCACGAGATGTAGGAGAAGCTACGTAAAGGCAGCTACCATTGCCTGAAGTAGAAGGGTGGCGGAAGCTCGAATGCTTTGAGAGCATGAACATAGTTGCTGGATATGATGACAGTGAAGGAGAAAGGCATCGTGGATGCTCTGAGAGAAGTAGGAGAGGAAGTTGTAGTAGTTGGTTGTAGCTGGGGGTACATGGCAACGTGGATATCGTGAAGAGCACTCGGACTTGAGTTGCAGGATGGAAGTGAAGTATTGCTAGTGCATGGGTTGGAAGAACCATGGAAGAGCTCGCAGGAAATAAGGCAAGGATGGTAGGGGTGGCATCTCTACTATACTAAGGCTTGGAGAAGCTGAGACGGATTATCATAGGACCAAGAGGGATAGCAAGCTTTTGTAGGAGAGCTTGGTTTACTTCGGACTCAAATAATTTAGAAGAGAACTCATGGATAGCAAACCTTGTATATGAGATGTGTGAAGGCCTAAAGTGGTTGTGGATGGTGAATAATTGCACTTGTGGAGTACGCTTGCAGAGATGAAATTATGTTTCATGTGTCTTTGTATGCCTTGTGAACTTGAGCTCAGTCATCAGTAGGAGCTTGTGTTGGGCTGTGTAGTCCACTGGTTTTCTTTCTGAGGTCGACTGGCTTCTGGAGAAAGTGTGGCCAGAGTGTGAGTTGTATCAGAAGGTATGTATAGAGCAATGATGTTGAATGGATGCCTTTTGCCTTGTGATTGTGTTGTTCGGTTGTTTTAAACGTGGATGAGGGTGGCTGTGAAGGCGGATTAGGCTCTACTGCTTTTGTCCATCCAACGGGTCGACTGGAAGTTGAATTCTACCGAGTTCAATGGATTCTGCAAGAAGCATGGGATTAAGAGACAGCTCACACATCTCAGTAGAATAGAGTTGCTGAGAGGAAGCACAGGACCGTCACAGAGACATGGTTGACCATGTTGCGAGGGAGGAATCTCTCGAAAGCCTATTGGGGTGAAGCCGTGAACACTGCCGTTTACATCCTCAACAGAACCAAGACCAAGGTTGTTGATGACAAGACTCCATACGAAGCTTATTATGGTAAGAAACCCATATCTTATTTCAAGGTTTTCGGTTCTAAAGCATTTGTGCATGTATATAAAGATGAGCGGACAAAGCTGGATCCCCATAGCCGGAGCTGTATCTTTGTGGGATACATCGAAGAGTCCAAGGCCTATCGCCTATTTGACCCGGACAAGAAGAAGATCCTTATCAGCAGGGATGTGATCTTTGAGGAGACCGAGCGACAGCGTGCAGAAGAGGTTCCAGAACTTCCGGCATTACCCCCACCCGAGGTCACCATCCGAGAGGTGGAGCCGGCTGAACACCCCGAGGAGGAGGAGGAGGAGGAGGAGGAGGAGGAGCATGCCATTTCAGAGCCAGCTCCCAAGTCAACTCCATCTAAGGCACCTCCATCTGAGAAGAAGCTACCTCGATTGTATTTGAAGACGTTAGCAGACTCACGGGTCAGCTCAGCTAGCTGAGCCCCGTTCCTTCCAGGGAGCGAAGGATATACCAGAATGGTAGGAAGCCATGTAGGCAGAGATGGATGCCATTTTGAAAAATGACACACCTGGGATTTGATGCCCAAACCAACCAAGCGGAAGGTCATCGGGACTAAATGGGTATACAAGCCTAAGTTCAAGTGAAATGGGAGCTTGGACAAGTACAAAGCAAGATTGTTGGTGAAAGGCTATGCACAATCAGAAGGACTTGACTTCGACGAGACCTTCGTCCCCACAGCTAGGATGGTGACTGTTCGGATAGTCATTGCCTTGGCTGCTCATCAGTTGGCCTATTTTTCAGATGGACGTCAAGTTTGCTTTTTTGAATGGTAACCTGGAGGAGGAGGTATATGTGGCACAGCCACTAGGATTTCAGATTCCAGGATCCCCATCAAAAGTCAGCAAACTGAAGAAGACCTTATACAGGCTAAAACAGGGCCCCAGAGTTTGGTACCAGCGGATAGATGTTTTCTTTCAGAAGATTGGGCTTCAGCGGAGTCCATTAGAGGCAAATCTTTATCTCGACACAGAGGGGGATTTGCGGCTGGTATTGATTCTATATGTAGATGACCTCATCATTACTGGGGATCATATGAAGAAGATTGCTCAAGTCAAGCGACTTCTCAATGGAGGAGTTCCAGACAAAGTTACTAGGGAACGTGAACGGCAACGGAACGTTGACTCCCTGGGGAACGGGAACACCCAAATCCTAGGGAACGTGAACGGGAAGGGAACGCCACGTCACCATAACCATAAACAAAAATACTATTATATACATTAGAAAGCTTAAACTTAGAATCCAAGACTCAAAAACATTGCAATTGCTTTTGGAGTAAGCCTTAAGGACCAAGTCTACTAATTCTTGCTTCCTATCAGGATTAGTCACCACCTCCTTTACATTTTCAATCATTTTGTCCATCCCCTCATAAACTTTGCCAATGCATGGCTCATCACTATCCATAAGCCTCATCAAGAGGATGATGGGCTTCACTATTTTCACCATATGATTGACATCCTCCCAATAGGCATCAGATAAGCATAAAGACTTGCATTCCAAGGCATTTGCACTCTTTGATTCCTTCCATGCCTCCCATTCAATACACACAACAAGCTGCCTTAGAGCATTTTTTACCTCTAGAAGACGCTCCAACATGATGAAGTTGTATACAAAACGTGTCTCTGAATACTTCAAGAGCTCTTTGGAGGCAAGCTTAAAATACACTGCAAGAATGTAGTGGTGTCATGTGATAAAACCAATAATATCCTTTGCAAAATCAATTATTGGATGAACCCAAGCAAGCTTCCCTATGTCCTTCAGCAAGGTATTCAAGCAATGTGCCATGCAAGCACTAAAAGTGAGCTTAGGATAACGTGCCTCCATAATGCGACCTGCTGCCCTGTTGGAATTCTCCCCATCTGCTATGAATTGAATGACATAATCAGCCCCCACCTCATTAATAGATTCACTCCACAAATCAGCCAACCTCTCTGCTGTCTTTCCGCCCTTTGAGTTATCAATGGACTTCAAGAAGCATGACTTACCCCTGCAATATGCAACTATGCCCTGAATAGATCGACTACGTGTATCACTCCATCCATCACCCATCAAGGTAGCACCAAATGTTTTCCATTCCTCTATGCTGTGCTTCTCTCCTTCTAAAATCTTGGTTCTCAAGGCTTCATAAGATGGCGGTGTGTAAGAGGGACCAAAAGCTGCAATAGCCCTCACCATATCCACAAAATAAGGATTGCGGGCTTGATTCAAGGCAATGTCACCACTAAAAAAAAAACGCTCCACTGCATCATCTACCTCTGCCTTCCTGCCATGTTGCCAAGTGTCAGCTAAGGAAGCTTGTTTCTTGCCCTTCCCAAGACTGGAAGTGGCAACTGAAATAGAAGGCATTGCTGAGACTAGAATACTCGTAGACACTGCACTTCCAACAGGCATAAAAGCTTGAGCACCATGCTTAGATGCATTTGCCAATGCTTTTAAGCGTAAAAGAACATATTTTGGCATTGAAGGACATATGCTAATGCCTTTATTCTGCTCTTCTAACAAGTGAGCTTTCACTCTCAGTGAACTGCCAGTCTTTGGCTGGCCACAATAGCGGCATGTCCATTTTCGTGAACCTCTTGCAAGCACCTCCTCGGGATTTAGAAGGTCCACTTCCTTCCACCAAGGGGATTGGGCATCAGGGCGTGGAGGAGCCATGAGAATTCAAACTTCAAAGTTGATTGTTGTAACTTGTTTGCTGCTCTCACAGTTTACTGTTAAAGCAACAAATCGAAGTCCCATCAATATCAACTTGGTACATTGCACAATAGGCAAATATATGATGCATTGACACATTATACATGCAATTCATTATGACCAAACTGTGCAACTTGCACACAGCATTGGCACTGTGCATATGTATATAATTTTTGTAGTAATGTACCTGCAGTTTGCTTCACTGAGGCTTGAGCACCTCCTGAGTCTTAACTCCTCACTCCTCTGCTCAGCTTTTGGAATCTGAATGTAGAGTCAACGTAGAGTCCACAGTCAATGCTTCAGCCTTCTCTAGCTCAAGCCTCAATGCCAAGAAGCCTCAACGCCAAGTTCTAATTGGTCGTTGAGCACAACAGTCTATTGCCAACAGTTTGTAGAAGCTAGTGTAGCTGCCAAGGCCCAGCCTCTAGCGACAAGCTAGAACTCTTCTTTTGTGTAGCCTTCACCTGTGTATGCAGTCGTAAGATGGGCGTTAGCGTAGCTGTTTGTCTTGTGCCGTTGCCTGTGTGTGTTGGAACGCTTGCATGCAATAGGCTAGCTATGCGTAGGCTAGCTGTGCGTAGGCTAGCTATAGCATAGGCTGTAGCGTAGGCTAGCGTAGCTTGATAGGCTATAGCGTTAGCAAGTTGCTAGGCATAGGCTAGGCATTGCATGCAGCCTTGCAGGTCAAAGCAAGCTTGCAAGCGGCGAACATGCAAAGCATGGAGGTCGACTGCAAGTGGGGAACACACAGAGTAGCGAATCGTGCCGATTAGATTAGGATTAGATAATTTGCCCCAAATCTTTGCCTGCATGAAGGGAACGGCTTAGGGAACGTTCCCTAGACGTTCCACAAGGGATATGGAACGTTCCATAGCCCTTCCAGAGGCCAGATGTTCCACAGACGTTCTCTTCAAGCTGAGTGAAGAGAACGCCGTTCCAACATTCCATAGCGTTCCCTGGCAACTATGGTTCGAGATGATTGACTTAGGCATACTTCACTACTTTCTTGGGATTGAGGTGAAGCAGGGAAAGAGCAATATCTTTATTTCATAGGAGAAATATTACAGGGAACTGCTCAAACTCTTTGAGATGGAAAATTGCAAAGCAGTAGTGACTCCCATGGAAATTGGTCTGAAGGTGAGTGTGCGTGATCCATCTCAGCCGGTTGATTCATCACTATATCGATGCCCGGTGGGGTGTTTGCTTTACCTCACCAATACCCGACCAGATATTTCCTACGCAGTTGGATTGCTCTGTCAGTTCTCTGCCACACCCAAGAAGGCTCATTGGGACACATGTATGAGGGTGCTAAGGTACTTGAAGGGTACCTGCACCTACGACATCACTTATACCAGAGGCATTGAGTTGGGAGGTTTTTGTGATAGTGATTGGGCAGGTGACATTGATACCCGGAGATTGACCTCTGGATATTGTCTCTTACTCTCATCAGGAGCTGTGTCATGGCTGAGTAAGAAACAACCTACTGCCGCCCTTTCATCTACAGAGACGGAGTACAGAGCTGCCTGTACAGCGGTATGTGAAGCATTGTGGCTCAGGTGGATCTTGGAGGACATGAATGTGGCCCAAGAAGATGCGTCTGCGGTTATGTGTGACAACCAGAGTTGCATAGCGATCGCCAACAACCCCGTGTTTCACGCACGGACGAAGCACATTGAGGTCACTATCACTTTGTTCGAGAACTCATTGACGAAGAAGTCATAGAGTTGATATACTGCTTGACCAATGACAACATCTTAGATGTCTTCACGAAGGCGCTTCCCAGGGAGCAGATGGAACACCTCATTCGACGCATGGGGATCGGCCCACAGTTGTTTCATTGAGTGGGGTGTTAGAAAAGTCACTGCCCCACCTGTGAGCCCCCATTTTGAGGGGACAAGGGGGCAGAAGACTGTAGGGGGAAAGGGGCAATGGCTACCTAGCTGCATGGAGGACTGTGCCAGCACGGTACGGAGGCACCTGCAGCAGTACCAGGGCCAGCCAGTGGCAACAAAAGGCCACCAGAAGGGGCCTACTTATAGGCCAGACCAGCCAGATCTGGTCGGCCCACATTCAGCCCTAATAAGGGCCCTGACCACGTCGGTCCAGTCGGCTGCAGCTGACTGGCCTGATTGGTCAACTATCAGGGCTCCTTGTCCTCCTATAAAAGGGGCTTCATTCCCCCACTATTCTCCATCACCAGCGCTGACCTGCCTTGCACCAGGAAAGTGTGCAGGGGGAGGAGATACTCAGTTCATACTGACAACAGCCTTGCTGTCCTTTGTGCTCATCTTTGAGCTTTTGTCTGCCCACTTTTGTGGAGGAATATATCTGAGTTTCTGTCCTCTCTCTCTTTCCGTCTTTTTGAGTGTTGTTGAGCTAGATCGGGAGTGAGGTGTGAGTGATTCTATCCTCTATTTCCAGCACTAGCAAGTTGGCCAATCGGTCTGCATAAGCAGGCAGACCAGCAAGGGGGGCTCCCCCTATCTCAGCAATTATCAGCAGATTTTTTTCTGACTCTTATGTCGGTTTCCATCTTTTCCACTTGAGTTTTCTTGTTGTTCCGGTTTGTTGTTCTGCTCTCAGTTTTGTGCTTGCATTTCCACTGCCCTTTCACATGGTATCAGAGTAGCAAGTCATCTAAAAGCTTGGATTTGGAGAACATTTAAGGCGTGCACAGTGCGGAGGTTGCTGCTGTTTGGAGATCGCTGTTTGCAGGTGATTTGAGCTGAGGTGTGGACAGTTTCTGGATATTGTTGTGGCCAATATCCCACCCAACCTCTCCGCATCGCACTTGGATGAAACCACCGCCCGTGTCTTGATCGTGTGATGATTGCTGCACGTAACATCAAAGCACACTGTCTTTGGGGCTGATGGAGTTTGTTGCTAGAAGCGTGAACAGTTCGAGGGCAGAGGGGTGCTTGAAGAAGGAGAGGCCAGTTCGGGGTAGAAAGGTATTCCTTGGAGAAGCTGTTGGAAGGCGTGCAGCAAGGAAATGTTGAGAAGCTTTTGCAGGCAGCAAGCATTGGCGCAGCCTCTTCTCCCTTACCACATGCCTACTCTCTTCGTTCCGAAGTCTCCTATCTCTTCTTCATTCCCACTCCCCCTCCCGTTCACCAGAGAAAGTTCTCCACCCTGTTGAGATGTCAACTTTGTTCGATATGGCTGGGAAACCGGTCAAGGTCCTTGTTCTACCCACCTTTCCTATTGATTGTACGTTGGATGGCGACAACTATGGGGTTTGGAGAGTGATGATGGAGTTTGTTCTTCCATCTTATGAGCTGGCTTGACTTCATCCGTGTGGAAGTTACAAAGTGAGGTCCACTTGCAGAGAACCTTGGAATCCTTGAGCAGAAGGATGTAGAGACAATGGCCCAACTCTTGGATCGCGTGTTCGTTCCTTTATTTTTATGAATTGTACTCCTCAAGTTATCAACAACGTCAAGCACATGACGCTGGCAAAGGGGATTTGGGATCGTCTGGCATCTCCCTACAACAGAGTCTTCCCGATGAAATATGTCTTCCCTGAAGTGTTGAGCCCTGCCAAGTCTGCCTCCATGCGGGAGCATATCAACAAACTGTAGGCGCCTCAACAGAAGGTACTCCAGGCAGGTAAGTATATCTCTTAAAAGGACATTGCTATCATGTCATTGTCCCATTTATCATCCCAATAATCAGCTTTCTATTGTACTCTTATCACCAATGGCAAGTTGAACTCTCTTACGAGGGAAGAGATTCTACCCATGGTCTACAGGTGGAGGTACGGAGGCTTTGGCTGCCCTGCTAAACAAAGGACTAAACAAAGGCACCGGTAAGTGGAACTGTTCTTCATCTACATGCTAAACAAAGGACTAAACAAAGGCACCGGTAAGTGGAACTGTTCTTCATCTACATCCTCAGCAGAGAAAGACTAATATAGAGAAAGAGGCCTTGAAGGCAAAACATGCATGCAACCATTGTGGCTAGAAGGGTCAATATTGGAGGAAGTACCCTTACATAAATCAACGCAAGAGTACGAGAGTTCCTCCATTGGAGCTGTCACCCCCACCTTTGTTCATTTGCAGGTCATGGATTCTTCACCTTCTTCAGGAGGAGATGGGTTGCTCTTAAATTTGGTGAGACAAGGGACATGATCCTTGATAGTGGTGCGATAATGCTAGAGCACCATGATGTTCCATGTTCTCTTTGGGGGTAAACAGTGGCCGCTTGCAGTTCACGCCATTAACCGTTCTTCGACTATCGTTGTCCCGTAGGTAACTCCTTTCGAGTCATATTTCTGTGAAAATCCTGATGTGTCTTATTTCCCAGTAGGCTGTGACCCTTATGTTCATATTTCCAAGAATCAGAGAGGGACAAATTCCCAAAATCTGGTCTTTGTCAGATACAACTCTCAGTCTATAGGTTACAGGCCGTATGACCCCATAGGGAGATAGATTGTGGTCAGCAAAGGCGTGATCTTTGATCAGCAGGTACGGAGTTCCTGGTTGAGGAGCCACAAGTCCTTGGAGAGCTGTGTGTTTATGAAGACCGACCTATTGTTCTTGTTGCTGAGTCAGTGCAGGCACTAGCAAATGACCCAGAAGCTGATGTTCAGCCCCCGGAGGAGGAAGATCAAAGCTCTGACCGGGTTCCTAGGTAGTTAATAGAGTCCTCACGAGATTCTGGAGTGATGGATATTCCTCCCCAGTGACTCAGACATGGCTTAGCAATGGGCTGCACCCTTGGCTGTCTTCCAGGGCAGCAAGGAGCAAAGATCGAAGCATGGACTCAAAGTCTAACGAAGCTCAGAGAGGACATGCACGCTAGGGATACAGAAGTGCTACGGAGGTAGTAGGACAGCATCCTTTTGGTAAGGACAGAGGACCACAATTTGGTGGGACTCTAGACTCTTCTGTATTGCGTCCTTCAGACGGAAATATTTTGTTGGTTCTTTATCTCTTTTGGAGCATTGTCTATTTAATGGCTTGCACATGTTTGATGAGCACACAAAGCTAAAAAGTTTGTGATTCCACCCCAACCCCTTTGTGTGAGCTCTTGGGCTATTCTATCAGTCTTCCGCTGCATACCCTCTGTTGTCATTTCTACAATGTAGATGAACTATGCCTTGATGTCTTGGATTATGAGAGACAAGGAACCATCCTCAGTGAAAGAAGCTTTCTCTCAAGAGACGTGAAAGAAGCATTGTCTCAAGAAACATAGGAGAGACAAGATTGAGTCAATTGAGAAAGATTGGACCTGGGACGTCCACGGCCTTTGCGATGGGATGTGATAGGTGCCAACTAGGTCTACACATCAGATGGAGCTATGGACAAACACAAAGCTTGACTTGTAGTTGAAGGGTACACACAGTGCCCAGGAATTGATTACGAGGATACCTTGGCCCCAACCCCGAGGATGGCTATAATCCGGATAGTTCTAGTGGTTGCTTCTCAGCAGCAGTGGCCAATCTATTAGATGGACATTAAATCAACGCTTCTCATCAGAAATGGCCAATCACCGGCAGTGGCCAATCTATCAGATGGACATCAAATCAGCCTTTTTGAACGCTTCTAACGAGTGGCCAATCTATCAAGACGTTGAATCAGCCTTTTTGAATAGCGACCTGCATAAGGAGGTATATGCGCAATAGCCTCCAGGATTTGAAGGTCCCAACTTAGAGGGGAAGGCCTACAGGTAATTCAAGTTGGGAACTTCAAATCGGGTATGGAATAAAAAGATTGATGCATTCTTTCTTTGGAAGGCTATTCGGAGGTCATTTATAGTTTTAAACTTGTATATCTTCCGGAAGAAAAGTTGGGTCATCTTGTATGTCGATGATCTCATTTTTGACAAGTAGCCACGTGGTCCACAGTGCCGAGACAAAGGCTGCTTTGCCACAAGAATTTTGAGATGGCCTGCTCCATTTCGTCTTGGGTTTGGAGATTTGGCAGACTAAGAGGGGTTTCTTTGTCTCACAACAACAGTACGTTCATGAGTTGTTGGCAGCCGTTACAATGGAAAACTATAAACTAATCTCCTCGCTCATGGATCCCAACACTAAGCTGTCCCAGCATGATCCCAGTGAGCGGGCGGATGCCACATTGTATAGGAAACTTATTGGTTCCTTGATCTGGCTTCTTAACACTAGGGTGGACCTTAACTTTCCTGTGGAGCTGCTAAGCTCTTTTATGCAGGCACCACTAAAGACACATTGGGATGCACGTATGTGGATCCCCAGATATCTACAGGGTACGAGGCAAGAATGGGAGTAAAGCCTAGGATCCAGTTACGGGGATGGAGTGATTCCGACTAGGGGGGAAATCCGGACACACGATGATCGACAACCGCCTTGGTTAGCCAGCCATTACATGGAATAGTAAGAAGCAACCCACCGAGGCCTTGTCTTCCACAGAGGCTGGATGTTCAACAACGTGGATGTTCAGCAGCCATTACATGGAGTAGTAAGAAGCAGCCCACTGTGGCCTAGTCTTCCACAGAGGCTATATGTTCAGGAGCCATTACATGGAATAGTAAGAAGCAGCCCACCGTGGCCTTGTCTTCCACAACAGAGTACCGCGCTGCATGTTCAGCAACTGGTTGTGCCAAGCTCATTATAGCATGGCCAGAGCAATGAAAAGCTCCCAAATCTCTAACACTCAAGATCCAATGACAGATGATGTCCACAGAAATATTACAAAGAGAAACACTCACCGATGTAGATATATAATCAGCATGTAGGTAGCAAACATCAACTACATATAAAGATCCAGATATGTGGACAGTGTTGAAAAGGTCCCTCTTTCAGCCTCTCTCTCAGGATTCAGTCCTCTCTTCCATCCTATGTTTATGCACTCTCTCTTTCAGGTATGTATTATGCACGATGTTTTAAGTTGCAGGTAGGTTGTAGGTTGTACCATTCTAAATGTGTGCGCGCTCAGCTCAAAACCCCCTTTTCTAGACCCCTCCTTGATGATGTGGCGTTTTCCAGCCCTCCCAGAAACCCCAAAACATTTTTAGCACTGCCCCGCTAGGGCCAGGCTATAGCAACGAAAACGAGTTGCGTCTAAAGTGGAGATGAGCCATGTGGTTTCTTTTTTGGTTGAGCGTTGTTGGCGAAACACTTTCATTCCTTGTTTTTCTCTCCTCCCTCTCTAGCCCTCCCTCCCTCTCCCTCTCCCTCTCGCTCCAATCTCGTGTTCCTTATCCTCCTCCCTCCCTCCCTCCGTCGTTCTTCATCCTCGCTCGTATTAATCTTTGAGGTAGTATCACCTCTAAACCTCACGAATCTACGAGGAAGGGCAAGTGGTTCAGAAAGGGCAGTGCTCTAGGCACATTGTGCCTCTTGTTGTTTCACGTTTCCTGGCTTTTGTTTCCCCTATGCTTGCCCCTCACATAATGTTGATCATGTAGATGGCTTTGTTGTCCTCCACCTTCACAAAGAAAGAATTTGGATGCGTGGATCATTGTTGGACATCCAACATGAGCATTGTCATACATTGCTTACATATCCTATGTAACCACCAAGAATAGCTTCCTTCTTCCCAAATTTTCCATTTTTGGTTTCGACTCTTCTTAGACTAGTCCTATGTACCTTCTTCTTGTCATCAATTGTCCAAGCTCATTAGAATAGTAGAGATTTTTCTTTTCATCCTTGCTCTCCCTATAGCAGAATAGTTCATATTCCTAGAAAAATTCTATTTCTTGGGCGATCTTATATTCAATCTTGCATTTGCTTGAGGCGACCAAGGCCTTGTCAACATCACCAACTCTCTCAAACGTGTCTTGAGTGACTTTCGTAGTCCTTCAATTGAGAACTCTCAAGGTTATCACCAACACATTGTAGCTCCTCGAAAGCTTTTACTAAGCATGAGCATGGTTGATTGATTCTAATTGATCTTTAGTGAATTCACCTTCATAAAGTGATTATTTACAAGTTCTCTCTCATTTGTTTATTAATGCAAACAATCGATTTCGGGGAGCAAGAATGCATGCGATATTATTTGTCTTAAGCAAATCTCATGAGATCATCTAGGCCCTCAATGCTAGTTGGATGTGCGGATCTATTACATCCCTCTGATCATTGAAAGTGCCTCAACTCGAAGTCATTGAAAGTGCCTCAACTTCTTCGAGCACCCATGCTTAAGATATGTAGCTTTCACGGTGTTGCTTCTAGTATCCACTTGATCTTGGGCCTTGGTCTCCACTCATGCACAATACATGTGTCCACACAGTCGATTTTCATTGCAACCTGCTACTTTCCCCTAGATACATTGTCCTATGCATATGAGGTCATCGCAGAGACCATAACCCATATGAGATGATACACGATGGCCTCGTGCAATGGAAGACCCTCGTCTTAAGGAAATTCAATGCACATGGAAGTAGCAGATAGGTGGGCCTATTCGACTTTAAGACTATTGCGTATTAAGTGAACTATTGCGTGTTACCCACTTTTAAGATTCCCTCCAAATAGGATAGATTTTATCTGCACTTTGAAACTAAGATGAATTTGCACCTATCGATAAAAAAAGATAATAATTTGATAGGAATTAAAGGCAAAGTACTCAATGGAACAATAAACACGGGTTTCTCGAAGAATAACTACTCGTATATCGAATCCTTATCATATTTTTTGGAGCTAGTTTTAGACATCTTTATATTAAAAATACAATTACATTTTTGTCTTGGATCTTAAAAAAGAAAGAAATAATTGTAAAATCCTTCATGTTTCAAAGGTTATGAATTTTTTAATAAGCCGTTCTTTATTTGTTTATTGTAGAATTTTAGTAAGATGTGACCTTTTAATGAATCCTTTTTTATTCCTATTTGAATTTGATACTTTTTGAATGCTCTTAGAATATTACATTAAAAATGGGTTTCCTTGCTTGTTACTCTTAGCCCAAATCTCTAATCTAGAATCTAATTTTAGGGATGATTTTACGGTAGTCCCTACTAATACTTGCACTGCAATACTCTTGATGAATTGTTAATATTTGCATATGAATTCCAAGTAAGTGAGTTACCCTAAGGCTTAAAGTGATCCTTCCTAGGGACTATGTACTTAAACCTTGGCAATGCAGCTCCTCATTAGACGTCTCTTTGGAGAAAAATGTCTACACAAAAATCGGTTATGGTGGACAACTTAGTTCCAGGATGTATCTTCATACTGCAAGCATTATGATGAGTGCAAGGATGATTAGTTCAAGGATGTATCTTCATATTGCAAGCATTATGATGAGTGCTAGCACATTGTTGTCCCTTTGAAACCAAAAACATGCCCTAGGGATATAACTTAGCACATGAGATACTTTTGGTCCTAGGTGAAGCTCCTCATTCATGTATACCAAGAGGTCATTTTGGAGAAAAAACGTCTACACAAAAATGATGGAAGTAGTGTTATAGTGAACAACTTAGCCCCAAGATGGCGTCTTGGTATTGCAAGCATTTTGATAGTGCTAGCACATCAGTAGTGCTTTGAAAGCAAAAACATGCCCCTGAAATGAAGTCTTCCATAGAAGGCCTTTGAGAAATGTGACCTCGTGGCATCTTCATTCAATTGAGTCACCTAGGTTGCTCATAAAAACTGTCATAACGCTTATGTCACCAAGTTGAATAGTTCTATTGGATTTATTTTTTGCCATTCCCTTTTCAAAAACTCGTTGCAATGCATGTGGGCTCTATTGCTTGCATCTTTCTATCGGTCGAGTTGGTTCCTAGGCACTCTTCAACCTCTTAGACCCCTAAACCAAATCCCAAGATACCCAAAAGGTGCATGTCTTGGATCAAGAAATACAAGAAGGAATCCGAACATGGGCTGCTGCGTCAAGGTAACTCAAGGGATAAAAGACAATGTACAAGACGGAATGATGAATGAATCCCATCTTCGGGCCCTTTGGATGCCCAGTGGATAAACATTGCACAAGCATGGACAAAGCATCGTTGATCAAAACTTGAAGGAATCGCATAAACCATACACATGACTTAAGCGTGCCCACACATGCACACTTTTATTTCAGGAATCGCGCACGTGTGTGCACACATGACTTAAGCGTGCCCACACATGCACACTTTTATTTCAGGAATCGCGTGCGTGTGCACACACGCGTGCGAGCGCTTGCGCACTTTTTTGGTAACACTTATATTACTGTGTGGGAAAGCTAAAAGAAGTAAAAACCCACCACGAAGGAAAAAGAAGAAAAGTACAAAGTAACACTTGTCTTGAAAAGACAAGAGGTTGAGATAACAAGTACCGAAAAGGAAAAGGAGGAAAATATGAGTTTACATGCCTCCAGGTGGTGATGGAAAGACCATATCCTCCAGTATAATCCCTTGTTATACTAGAAAACATTGAGCGAAGTAGTAGTGCCACCAATAAAATGCAACTTCTTTTGACCCTTATGATTCTTCTTGACATAGGAAGGAAAACGGAATCGTTGAATAATTGGTCAAAGACTTCTTATAGCATAGGATGCATATACTCAAGTGAAAAAGTGCTTTTAGGTTTAGGAAACGCTTCCAAGGTATCTTGCTTTTTCAAATTCATAATTTCATACAAAGTACTATCATAGATATCCACATGCATCACAAAAGATTGTGAATTCATAACTTGAGAGACTAGATGAGAAACAACTCCAACCAAAGGATACTGTTGAGAATCAGAAGCATCAACATGAGGAGGTGATGAAACATAGAAAGAAAGCGACGAAGATTTAGGCATAAGTGTATCCTGCACTGAAAGATCCTGAAAGGGATTCGACAAACACATTGAAGGAGACACTGAGATCAACTCTTTGTCCTGAGGAAGCTCTCATCTCTATTCTTTCTTATTCTTCATCTTCTGCACTTTATCTGACTAGAGGGGAGTAGAAGCCCATCAACATTGGGAGATGAACATGAGTGTAAAGGATAGCTCCGAGCAAAATGACTAAGTTGATGACACTTATAACACGCATTTGGGAAGGAATCAAGACATAAAGGAATGCAAAATGGATGCTCCAAACCAAAATCTATATCCATACGTGAAGGTACGTGTTGCTCCATATCCCATAGAATGCTAATTCCCATGTCCCTAGTCAATACTAAAATATCTTGCTTAGAAACATGCAACCTCCCCAAAAGAGTTGCAATAGAGGAAACATGTGGGAGAAGAGGCACTGGAAAAGCTTTCAATGTGACCTAAACAGGACAATAATTTAAGAGATTATGGGCCACGTCAAAGAGAGGATCCCAAGGCATAATGTAAGCAAAGAACCCAGCTCCATGTACTCCCGCTTGAGTAGTGAGTCTGATGGGCCTCGGAGAGATAGGAAAGAGAACGGTATGAATAGGTAAACATGACGAAGTAATGATGTTCTCATCTCCCAATTCATAACGAGTTGATAGATGGTGTCCAGATCATTAGAACGAGCAAAATGAAAACCCTTTCCAAGGAAGACAAAAGAAATTATTTTGTTGATTCTGACAGTTTGTTGATGCCCATGCTCGTAAAGTATTGGCGCGTGCACGCGTGCGCGCGCGTGCACACACACAGTGTGTGTACCATTCTATTTCATAGTAGTTACTCCCCAAAGGTGAAGCTATTATTAAATTGTCTTGCCAAGCTTGTAGGAGCGCCTTGCATACAATCAAGTACAAATAGTGTTTTTTGTCTCAAAAATAATTTTGAGCTAGAAATCTTGGCATAGGTCTAGGATAGCATATGATCATATCTACATTTATTAAAATTCTTTGCATATGTGCTTTGTAACAAATGACATAGAAGTAGTAAGCCAAATGTATGTTTTTAAACCTAAAGAATCCTTGTAGATGCAAGACTTAAGAATGTAGTGAAAGAACAAGAGTAAACTCAATTGGTTTTATATTGCAAAATCCTTGAGTATCTGTAAGACTCTTAAAATATTAGAGAATCTTAACTATTAGCCTATCTTTGAGTATCTCCAAGAAATAGTAAGTTGATTTCATTGCAATGCCTTATTTCTCCATGCATTTTCAATAGTTTGTCTTGTTGATATCCATCTTGCTATTGGAAAAAATGATATTATGGTCTATACCACGTTGGAAATGCATGACCCATATCGGCTGCTCCCGATTGAAGCACAACAAAAATTGTGTTTCTTCGTGGAACAACAGATAGAACGATGCACTTAAGAAATAATGTCGAATTCTTAAACCAAAGACACCACTTTGTCCCTTGAACATAGTATCAAAGAGCTAGCCTTTTGACCCTATCGGACTTTACAATAGCACTTTGGCTACAACTATCAAGGAATGGTATAGAACTTATATGCCTCCTTAGAGGGCTTCAACTTATCTTTTGTACTCACTGAACTACGTAGCTCCCCGAGTTACTCTAACTTACCTCTGCAAGGGCTCTCACTATGTGACTTCTAGCACGTTGCTCCAATGTTTGTCCTTTTACTTCAGTTGTGTGACTTGTAATGCTAGTCAAACTTCATGTGCTAAGCGTAGTTATGGACCTTTTCTTGTAGATATGTTACACTGCTAATCTTCCTCTTTGTTGGATGATGGACTTGCAACTTCTTACATGCCACGAGTCTCCAAGGAACCCTAGCTCTCAAGCTACTTGCTCTAGACTCAACTGGCCACTATGTTATGTAGCTTGCCTTCTCTTTATTAGAAAATAGACGTACGACTTCTTGTATGTTGCTAAGTCTCATCTCCCACCAACAACTAGTAGGAGAAACTTGCCACTATGTTATGTAGCTCAGCCTTCTCTTCATTAGACAATAGACTTACAACTTTCTAAGTCCTATCTCCCACCAACAACTAGTAGGAGCAACACTAGTGACCTCTAGTTGTACTTCCTTTATTAAGCTGAGCATCCTTCTTGGCTGCCATCTTGCAAATGGCAGTCATGTCATTTTGCACTAATGCCTAGAATTGTGCTCGAAGTAGTATCAACACTCATGGATAGATTACCTCATGATTTCTAGCCAATGAATCAAACCTTGAATCAATGCTCATTGCTAGGATTCACCACCTAGGTTTCCAACAATCTTACTTGTCGTCTACCAAGTCTCTTGCTCTTTTGGAACCGAATCTAGGTAGCTTGTAGGTTTACTTATCATTTGGGGCTGACTTAGGATGTCTACCTTTTGAAACCAATCCAAATAGTTTGTGTAATTTTGGTACATTGTAATGAAGAAGAAGAAGAATATATAAAACTTGACACCTTATAGTTGGGGTTATGGTTTGTTCCATATGAAGGCCAAACACATCTTTGTCATACGGCTTCATTGAGTAGATCAAATACCTCTCAGTATTTTGACTTTATGGCTTTATCCCTTTTGATGAGAATGTCAATCAACTTCCCTAAGAAGACCCAAATGTGAAAATTGCCTTGTTTTCCTCCTCGCATCAAGGCTCACATGTGAGGCAATGATCTCTAACAATTTTCATAGCATCTGCATGATCTCAACCTCTTGCACTCATGTCTCATTCCAAGCGTCTAATCCTTTTGCTCTTTAACTACCACTTCTGTTTCCTACGAAATTGCTTTCAATATCACTTTTGCTATTTTAGTTTTCTTTTTCAATACCACTTTTGCTTCCTACCAACTTCTTTTGTCTAGAAATGAAGCACCTTATTAGTTCTTTAGTCAAGAATGGTTTTGCTTTTTCATCTTTGAGATGCAATGTGCACCTACAAAATGTGGCTCTTTTCTTCCAAGCATGTTAAGGAGAAAGTAATGATGCAAGATGTTCCACTTGAGTTTTAAAACAAAGATTCTCCAAATTTTATAAATCTAGATCAATTGTAAAAAATAATCTTCATGCTCAATTGCTCTAGAAAGCTTGGTTTCATGCTCGATATCCTTTCTTAAGGTCTCATGATAACTTGATGATGCTTGGTATACAAACCATAGGAATAACATTTTGAGGAAGATCATGGAAGACAAGCTTACTCCATTATTTTGTGACCTACATTTTCATGATGCTTACTCCATTATTTGGTGACCTACATGCTTTCAACAACGTGCTTGCATAGAGTAGAGCCTGTAAGAAAATAATACAACGTCTGTGCTCAATAGATAACAGGATCTCGTACGCAAGAGAGAAAACAAGATAGTATGGAGAATAAAAAATTTGATTACTGTAGAATTGATACAATAGATGGCGCTGCCTCCCAGCTGTGCGCTCCTGTGAAAGAAGCTTCGATGGCATGCTGGAAACAGTAGAAGACGAAGGCTGAATGCTAAGGAATCAAGGTTGCTGTAGCCAGTGATGAAATGGGCTTCGGCTTGCTCTTATATAGCCACCAGTCGTAGTCGGTTAGGCTCAATTGGGTGGCCGACCCAGTCCATCCAAAACGGTCGACTGGGGGTCGGTCTCGAAATAGGCCACCGACCATACGATAGAACTGGTATGCAAAACAGAGCAACTAACATACAGTCTCCGTTCGGCCCACAGCCATCCGGGATCATCTGAGGCTCCAAACGAGTCCCGCAATCCGAGAGTGGGCTGCCTCGGGAAATGCTCCATCTACCCTCAGTGCAGTCAGTCAAGGGATGCCTTCCCGTACTTGCATGTAGCCTAGTTGGCGGTGTGCCAACTCTATCTGAAGCCGTCTAGCCATCAGGCCACACATGGCCCCCATCTGGTGTCCAAACCAGGACCTACCCAATAACCGAGCTACTCAAATGCCTTCTCCTCATATGGGGGGCTTATAAGTAGAGTTAGCTGGTTCCCGCGTAGTTACATGAGAGTGGAGCATTGATATTTAACAGAGCCATCCAAACAAGAGTGCCCTTCAAAGATTGTTCAAATACAAAAAATTATAGAGATTAAGATAATATAAATAGAGAGTGAGAGAAATAAATAAGTCTTACTAACATTGTATAGCTTGTATTCACCTTCATTGTTTCCATAGCCTCAAACTTCTTTATTAGGACATTCAAGCCTCCGGTATAAGTCCATAATTAGGGTAAGTTGCATTTGATTGGGAAAGGTTGATTGGCCATTATTTTAAAATATATATATATGTGTAAGGCATATCCATAAATTGAAACTATCAGTGTTAGTAAGGCTTTCCATTAAGCCAAAGTGGTCTATATAAGGTAGTTATTTTTAAGACATCATCTTGAACGTATTCTATGACCACCTTGCAAAGATAGATTTTCTTCCCAATTCAGTGTATTCAATGACCACCTTGCAATGATAGATTTTCTTCCCAATTGAGTGTAGACTATGAAAGCCATAGGCAACTTACAGTTAATGGAAACTACCCTTAATAAACCAATATGAGATATCTTAAGGATTGAGCCAAGGAGGTCCCAAAGGGTTAGCTACTTTTAAGACAGTCGTAGTGGGCCTAATTTTTGCACATATGGATATCCTTCCACTAGGCCATTAGATTATGACTACCTATAGGGGTCTTAATCTTAAGGAATCAAGAGATGTAGGACACTTTAGGATAATGGGTGAGACTTGTCTTATGCAAGGAGGTCAATAGGATATCCTAAACTTTGACAAAATAGGATCCTTTACTCCATGGAAAACATTCTTTGATTGCTAGAAAAATATCATGATGAGCTTGAAAATATCGTAATGTTGCAAAATGTCTTCTCTTACACAATAAGTTTCAAAGGAAGTTTGCATGGACTTCTAAAAATAGCACACAAAATTTGAAACCCACATGTTGAAGAAGGATGATCGCGTACATAAAAAGGTAATACACAACCTTGTAACATATACATCATGCAAGGTGAATTATAGTTGGGAGGTGTACATGCAGATTGAATACCCTAAACCATAACATGTAACCTTTGCAACTTCAAAAATTCAGACAACATTGTAACATATACATCATGCAAGGTGAATTATAGTAGGGAGGTGTACATGTAGATTGAATACCCTAAACCATAACATGTAACCTTTCCAACTTCAAAAATCCAAAAGCCTCTATGCGGCATATACATCTTTGGTAGTTGAAATGAGTAATAAGAGGCATTCAAAACTCTAGAATACAACCAATTGGAAATAAACTGAGACTATCATGTACAAATGCCTAAGAAGCTGCATATTTGCATTGTTTACAATCAAACATCTTGCTAGGAGGTGGCATGAAACTTACCTCTACTTAAAAATTCAAAATACAAGAATGCCACATGTTTGACTCAAAAAACTTACATTATCATTTACAAGAGTCTTAAGAGCCTCTTCACAATGAAATACAATGCGAAGAGGAGAAGCAAAAAGCTTACTTCCATGTAACAAGAAGTAAGGGGGTTCTGGCCATGTAGATACATAGGAAGTCATAATGTGGGCGAGGAATGCAAATCTAGAAGGATATCAAAAGGGAACGACATCCGAGCGGCCATACTCTGCCATGCAAGCAGCACTAAGCCAAGCAACACTGCGCAATAGCTTTAGTAGGCTCATAGCCTTAGCTTTGGCCCGTGGTGTGCAATCACTCTGAATGAGCAACAATAGCTCCTTCATCACCCCTGCTTGCACTGCCACCCTCTGTGCAGCCTCAGACCCGCTACACACGGCCAACAAGCTGGCAACCGCTGCCTCTGTGGCACGCTCTGACACCTTGAGAATCACCCTGAGGAGTGCAGGGACGGCGACCTCTGCACGCTCCGCCACCTCGATGCGACCGCGCTCTGAGAGGCAGAGGAGCTCAACCCCCTCGACGGTGCGCTCGAGTGCATCGCCGGTGCCAACGCCGCTCTTCCGGGGAACCGCCTCGGAGCGGAGGCGATCGATCATGGCAGCGACCGCGCCAGTGTCGAGGGCGCGATCGCGGCCCTGGCGTTTGTGGCAGAGGGCGACGAGGGCACGGACAGCGGAGCGGGCGACGCAGGTGTGACTCTGGGAGCCCTTGGAGCGCACAAGCTCGACGAGGGAGTCGACAACTCCATCCGCCATAGCCAGCATAACTCTGAGCTCGGGGCGATCCTTGGTGCTGCAGAGAAGCTCAATCAGAAGGCTTGCGTTTGCTCTTGCTTCCAAGCTTCCGCATTTCAGAATTGCAGAAATCAAACACAATCTCTGCTGTTGCACCATCATCAGCCTCTCATTATCTGTCAATGGAAGCAATACCAGTACCCCCAGCGCCTCCTCCGCCACTTCCCCAGCTCCAATTTTGCCATTGCTCTCGCTCTCCTCAGCCCCATTGTCCACCTTCTCTGATACATCGCTGAAAAACGCCGCTATCAGTATCGGTACCGCTCCTGCTTCCACCATCAGACTCCTGTTCTTCTCGCTGTCCCTTACCATGTTCCTCAGCGCCCTGATTGCAAACGCCCTTGCGGGAATGCTCTCGGGTCCCGTGAAGGACGCCTCTGCTAGGAGCGATCTCAGCCTGTGCGGATCAGCAGGCTGCTTCGGCGTTGGTATCCTCTCCACCCCTCTCGATCGATTCGCAACGCACCACTCCTGGATGAGCCGACGGAGTGTGTGGTTGGGTATGAGCGTGAAATCGTCGAGTTTCTGCATCGTCACCGGGCAGGTGGTGTTGCCGCTGGCGACCCATTTCTCGATGCTACTTCGGTCGTAAGTTTGGCCGGTGCTGAGAATGACTGGATCCTGCATCAACTCAAGGGAGATAGGGCATCTGAAGTAGAGAGGAATCTGCACATTAAGCTCGAGGGAACCGACAGGTCTGACGCGAATGGGCATTTCTAAGGGAAAGAAGCTGAGGCGAGGGAAGGCAAGGGAACCCAATATCACAAACTCATAGGGGAAACTGAGAAGAAGGGCGAGGAGGTGAGGAATGTGAAGGGAAGGGGGGGGAAGATGGGGAAGCTGAGAAGGTGGGTAGGGGAGGAGGTAGATGGACGGGAACCTCGGGGAGGTTGATTGACCAGGAGCAGGGTGTTGGAGACTTTGGGGCAAATTTGAGGGGATCGAAGAGCAAAACCGTCAAAAGAGGTGAGGGTGACCCGAGATGCATGGATGGAAAACTGGGAAGAGAAAGAGACCAAAGGTGCTGAAAACCAAGCAAAAGATCACGAGAAAGGAGAGAGGGAGGTGGTGCTGCAGATGATGCTGCTGCATCAGAGACAGATGGAGGACAACAGAGGACTGAGATGGAGAAGCAGAGCACGAGATCATGCTGCTGATGAAGAAGAAGAACAAGAACAGGAACAAGAAGGGAATGACACTGATCTGAGGGACTTATCACCAACAGTAAAAGAAGCTGATGAGAAGAAGAAGAAGAAGTGCTGCATTGCAAAAGTAGCTATGGGGATGGTGATGCAAGCTTGGGAGCTTGTACAAAGTAGCTATGGAGATGGTGATGCTTGGGAGCTTGTACTTGAAGAGGATAGCTCAACCTGAGGGCCTTCAAAGATGATTCTTCCACCTCTGCTCAGCTAATGAGTCCCATCAACAACACTGCAAGAGGTTCTCTCTTGTATAAATGAAGATTGATCTCTTGTATCAGGGAAGATTGACAGAAACATATGAATTTGACTGGCCTTGGAACCTTAAGCACATAAAATGATAAAACTAGTCTCCCCTCTCTTGCAGCATCAAGATTCAAGGTCCTCGGGTCTTGGTGTAGCAGACAAACTTGTCACAAAATACTCCCCCTTCCATGTGCTTTTGCCGTGGCCTTGCTAGTGGATCTCACACCTTCCTAGATTTAATGTGTGTACCCCCCCCACACACTCACCTTGCTCACCCCCCAATGCTCACAACCCACATGTAGGTCTTGATGTTTGTGTTTCCTCCTCACACCCCCCACATATATAATTCCCTCTCACACCAGACAGAAATGCTTGAATACTGCTTGCAGACATGTCAATGCATGTGTTTGCACTTCCTCTAGGCGTGCTACTACTCCACAGACAGCTCTGACCACCCGGTTCGAAACAAGTTTGACCGATGAAATTTCCACAATGATCTATTTCTGACCACCTTTTACATAGAGATTTCCGAAATGCTCACCATTTTAGTGGGTCTACAGTGCACAAGTCAAATATTTGACTCTCTCTCTCTCTCTCTCTCTCTCTCTCTCTCAACTTGTATAAGGCTCTGTGTTTTATATCTAACTATTTCCCCTAGGTCATAAGTTTATTCTATTTCCCCCATACCTTCATGTAGCTTGCTCGTGTCCACCCAACATGCATGTGTTCTCCACCTTCCAGGCATACCTACCCATGCTATCCATCCAATGTTGTGGCTCCAAGATGTGGTCATTATAAAGAACCTATCACAAGTTTTTTCAATTCTAAAATCAGCACATCATGCATCATAGTCTTGAGTATTTCATATTTCTCTCTGTTGCACGTTGCACGATCATTGTTATGTATAGAATTACTAATTTGAGTTTAGAATGTAAGTGATGTGATTTACACAATTGTAGAAACTATTGATAAACGTGAGAATGAGGATAATTGTGTTAGTACCATGCAAACCAAGTCAAAAGTGTGTTTGAAGCATTTATTAAGCTCGCGTAAATAATGAATTATTTAAAACTATTAGAAAAATCAATCCATGCAATAATTTGTGACAATGAGGATAATTGTGTCAGTACCATGCAAACCAAGTCAAAAGTGTGTTTGAAGCATTTACTAAGCTCATGTAAATAATGAATTATTCAAAACTTTATTAGAAAAAAATCATTGTCCATGCTATAATTTCTTCACGAGTACATTTGTGATTTAACCATTCTAGAGCTATATATCGATATACACATGGTGAAAGTATGCACGTGAAAATATCCATCTAAAGCACTAGTTATCTTTGTATCTTTAGACCGTTCAAACTATGGTCCCTCCATTGTCAAAGCTTGCTTTATCAAAATTATCTTTTGTAATTTTACATCATTCAAACTATGGTCCCTCCATTGTCAAAGGTTGCTTTATCCACGAAGTAAAATCATATGCCCTACTGATAACAAATCAAACACATGAGATCTTTTTCCACTTTCTTAACATGGAAGCTTTGTTCTTGTTGGCAGCAAACTATTATCAAGTTACACATCGTGCCCCCCAACGATTTTTAGCATTTGTGGTTGCTCAAAGCTATCATTATCATGCCAGCTCAAAATTCATGTGACTCTTGAGTGACATGTCGTTCTTTAATGATCACACCATTATAAGACTCCATGACGTATCTACACTACATGCATGAAGGACATTCAACCTTATCCCTCCATAATTGGTTTAGGGAAGGCTCCTAGGTATAAGGAAGGAAACATATTCTACATAAAAAAAAGAAAGAGGAAAATAATAAAAATGTATTATCATATGATGTGGTGGGCTAGAAATAGTCCTGTACATATTGCATACAAATGGTCCACATTCAATGTGCCTTGGTGTCAAGGGATATTAATGCATTGAATTTCATATAGACAAAATGTATGAAAAAGGTGGACCTCATACTTCTATTTTTTAAACTTCATAAACAAGGCATTTGTTTGAACATCAAGTAAGAATAAAGGTCAAATAGCATAAATGTTAATGGAATAGACACAAATAAATTGTACATTTCAAGCTTATACAAAAATAGCCCATAAAGCCCAAAGTGTGTTTGTCCATCTAACTAGCTTAAATGTCCATCACTCCTTTACCTTAATGCATGCATGCTATACACATAATTAATGCACCACATACACTATTATTTTTGTCTTTTTTAAAGAAAGTGTACGTGGGACCCTCATTTTTAAAACTCATAGATTCTATAGAGGAATATTTTTAGAGATAAGCCTTTAAACCTCTACTTGACGTAAGCTATTGCTTTTAACCAAGAATTGGCACTTACTTTGACATTCAATATGAGCCCATGTTCCTCACAAGATGAGCTTTGTGTCTCCTTCTCATGTGACAAGATTAAAGGAGGAGACTAAGGAGATCATAATGTGTTAGTAGGGGGTTAACGTGTTAAGCCCCCTTCTAATTTGGACTTGGTCTCAATAGGCACCTTTTTGTTTTCATACTTTTGCCCCTTGGTGGATATAGCAGTATAAATTAATCACAAATACTAGAACATATGCACATGCATGGATGTACCCTTGCTCACTTATCCCATACACATGCACACGTGCACACACAAAGGTCCTTAACCTTTTTTTTAAAAATGAGGTGCTTATTAAAACTAGAGGAAGTAGTGAACAATAATTAGACTAAATAATGTAACTTCAAAGTGAGCTAAATGTGTGACATAACTTATAACAACTTAAAATCTAGATTTGGTAAATCCAAAGAATCATGAAGGATCAAATTTCATCATTTGGTATTTTTTGTTACCTAAATTTGTTAACAAATTTTTCAAAAACTCTCTGTAGAATAGTGAAGGTGTTCTTGTGATGAAGACAAAGAGCCTCTAGAGGCCTAGAACTATTTTTTGGCCATAAAAAAAGGTGTACTTCTATTTGATCATGCAATAGTTTAATAAAGAACTTTATTGAAATGTTTAAAGCATGTAAGGTCCTAACTACGGGAAGCTATGATGTGAATAGGAAAAGATAATTTTAAAATGTCCTTGAAAAGTGATATATTGATGACATACGTTGAAGTATCAATTTGGGCCAATAATGGCACACTAAAACATTTATATAAGGCAATTGTCATGCATTGTGTATGTTTTCTATGTGTTTTAAAAATAAATCCTCTTGAATTTCTATGGTTTGGAACCTAGATTATGCAATCAAGGTGTGAATATGAGTTGATCAAGTGTTATTGGGTCATTAAGAAGATATAGTTAAGGATAGATCATCATGATCATAGCTAGTTCAATCGTAAAAAGATACATTAGTTGTAGTTCTCAAGAAAAGAAAATTTTGACCTTGTGATGGAAGCATAGTGACGTGTCCCTAAATATGATCCAAAATTTGACATCATATAGTAGGTGCCATGCAAGGTGGTTGGAGCCCATCTACATAACATTGCTAATTTTCCCTTTTTGCGGAACTAGTCCCTCATTGTGGGGAAACCCATAGGTACACCGAATTGGAGGCCATCTATCAAAGAAACTAGCTCCATCAAATCCACATTCAAATGAAGCCAATTTCATGTTGTATTCTAGCGCTTCATCATGACATCATTTAACAAATCCTAGCCTAAGGAAATTAGTATCAAGCTTTTATGGAGAACATAAGCCTACCCAAAGGGACCCTTATTAGGAATAATGCTCTAAAGGATTCTCTTAGAGAGGAATTTGAAATCTTGATAATATGTGTGGATTATCAAAAATTGATTTCTCAAACTGTTCCTGACCCATTCCCAATACCATTTACAGATGGTACCTTAGATCAGGTTGCAACATGAAATGTAGCATTTATGGATGGTTACAGTGGCTATAATCAAATAACTGTAGCTCCAGAGGTCAATCTAAGGCCACATTCATCACAGAGTGGGGCACTTATGCAACTCGGGTTATGCCTTTTGATTTAAGGAATGCACCATCTACCTTATAGAAGTTCATGGTAGAAGCTTTTAGGGACTATTTAGTAGAGTTCATAGCCATTTTCTTGGATGATTTCTATGTATACTCAACACACAATGATCTCCTATGCTTTTGGAAAAGGTATTTCAGCATTGCAGGCAAGCAAGCATCTCACTTAATCCAACTAAGAGTGTCTTTGGTTTTTGAGTTAGTGTCTTACTTAGGTATGTGAGTTCACAAGATCAAATCCAAGGCAGGTAAATGTCATAGCCAAAAAAAAATTGACTCAACTATGTCACAGCCAGAAAATTTGACTCAACTACATTCTTTTGTGGGCTTCATCATTTTTTACAGGTGTAAAAGCTTTTGCCAAGATTGTAGTTCCATTATATGAATTATCTAAGAGGGATGTAAATTTTTAGTGGACTCCCTAGTTGTTTGATGTGTTCCATAGCTGACAAAGCCAAGCTATAGCTAGTAGACCCATTTTGAGGCAACCTCATTGGGATGTCATTTTACATGTGCATATTGATGCCTTTGGATATGACTTTAGGATTATATTGGCACAAACAGATGGTAGATTGGATTATTGGGTTTTTATTCCAGTCGATTGTTAACATCACAGAAACTAACTATAGCACTACCGAGCATGAAGCTCTAGGCATGATCTTTAGAAAAAAATGGATCAATATTTGCTTGGAAATCCATTTATTTTCTATGCGGATCATATTGCTTTGCTTTATTTTGATCAATAAGTATCATTCAACAAACGACTTGTCCATTGGGGATGCTTCTTTTATAGGAATTCAATTTCAAAATCAGTCATAAGCATATAAAATGCATGTGGAAGCTGATTGCTTGTTTAGGCTACCTGCACTAGAAGAAACTGAAGGGGCTATCACTGAGTTCGAAGATGTAGAGGTATTTGCACTTGATTACTATGAAAGTGAGTGATGATTTGATGGACTATTTGTCCCATGGACATTTTTTGGATAGTATGCCAAGAGACAAGTGTAGGCAATTAGCCTTGAAACCTTGGAAAGTTACTATGATTGGTGGGAATCTCTATCATCAATGTATAGATGGTGTTTTATGCCACTAGTTTCTACCATATGAACACGCTATAGTCTTGTCAGAAGCTCACTCGAGTCCATCCATATGGACACTTCCATGGTGAATTGATATCTCAGAAGGTGTTGCAAGCATGATCATGGTAGGGAACCTTATTTAAGGATGCTCAGACAAAATGTATGTAGTGTGATATATGCCAACACACTGGCCATCTTTTGCCTAAACAGTTTATGCCATTGCAACCTATTGTCCTTCGAAAACATTCCAAAGATGGGGATTTGATTTTGTTGGTCCTTTCAAGCCTAGTAGGTTTATAGAGAATAAGTATATTGTGGTTGCCACTGATTATTCTACTAAATGGGTAAAAGCTAAGTCACTTTGAGATAACTCGGCTCAGAACACGACCAAATTTATGTTCAAAATATCCTATGCAGTTATGGATGCCCAATAAAACTTTTCAATGTGATCAAAGATCACATTTCTTGAATGAAGTCATGTAGTCGTTGTTTGCTAAAGAATGAATTTAAGATTATGCACACCATCTCTACAACCTATTATGCCCAAGGCAATGAGAAGCTAAGTCTACAAACAAAACTCTCAAGTTGATTTTGACCAAGATCATGCAATCTAATAAGATTGATTGGGGCACCAAACTACATGTTGCGTTACTCCTACATTAACATTGTATGAAGGTCTAGTGAGATCCTCCTTTGGAAAGATAGTTCATCCTACAAGCATTAATGGTTTTGGACATCTATCTAGACATGGGTCTCTTACCCTAGTTGATTACTCATTTGCTTGATGCTATTTGACTACTCATTTTCTTGATGCTGTTATGGATCCACCATCCCCATAATATGATGAACCTAACATTGGGTTGTGTGAGTTGATCATAATTACAATATGTACTTGCTCCTTATAAAGAATGGGAATGAGCATGCTTTTAAAAAATAGATAGTGGTAAAGCAATTTAAGAGGAGAAAGGTTAATTTGGATGATATTGATGCTACTCATTTGCTTGGTCCTATTATGGATGCACCATCCCCACAATATGATGAACGATTTGTTGGGTTGTGGGAGCTGATGACACTTCCAATATTGTGACTAAAAATTGAATCCTAAAAATAGCCTACAAAAATTGTTTATTACCAGCTATTTTTAGGCCTCTGAAAATTGAAATCCAACAAGCTTTTTAGGCCTCTGAAAATTTTCATTTTGTTTACTACAAGCTATTTTTAGGCCTCGAAAAATTAAAATCCTAAAAATAAAAAATTTCTTATATTGCTAGCCAAACTTGGAGGTAGGTTTGACTCATTGAGCACGGAGGTTGTAATAAATGACGATCAAATTACCCAAGTATTGACCTTTATAGAACAAGTGGCGACCTCAATAACTATAGTTTTCATAAGTTCTTGTATCTAATGTACCATGCCATCTCTCCTACACTCATCTACAATGAAGTACATTTTCACAGGGGTAAACTAGAGGGCCAACAACACCTGCCACTTAGCACTACTCTATGAACTAGCACTACTATGCTTGGAATTCTATCACTTAGCACTTAGCAATGTTAGCACTTAGCAATGCTCGCACTTAGCACTTAGACATGCTAGCATTTAGCAAAGTACTCATCTTTTCCTGAGGTCAAGGGTCTCTACATTAGAATCCTCGGTGCCTGATTCACTTAGAAGATTCACCCTTGGAATATTAGCAAAGCTAGCACTTAGCACTTAGCAATGCTAGTACTTAGCACTTAGAAATACTACCACTTAGGACTTAGCAATACTAGCACTTAGCAATTCTAGCACTAAGCACTAAGCACTAAGCACTAAGCAATGCTAGCACTTAGCAATGCTATCATTTAGCACTTAGCAATATGATCTTTTAGCACTTAGCAACAATGATAGCACCTCGAACTTAGCAATGTTAGCACTTAGTACTTAGTACTTAGCAATGTTAGCACTTATCAATACTGGCACTTTTTGGGGGACAAGGAGGGGTAGGTGGGTGTACACCCTTTAACTTTTATGAACCATGACATCATGCCAGACCATTACATAAGGATGTGGGTCCAATGTCATTATATTTGAAATGGACAAAATGGTAACTAAAACGCATCTTCTAAAAATGTTCCTTGAAAATGTCAAAAAACAAGCTATTTTTAGAACTATTGATTTTTTAAAGTTCTAAGACTCCTAAAAATCATTGAAATTTACGTCTTAGACATGATTTTTTACATCCACTTTCAAAAATACCATTCAAAACCTCATATTGAATACATTGGAAAATTTGAGAAAACACAAGAAGACCATAATGGAATGAGCCAATAAAATGTGATTTTCCAAACTTCGTGATTCAAGATGATTATAGCACAAGAGTATCCTATTGCAAATCAACCTCTTCATTTGCAAAAACAATGCCTTCAATATCCTCACATTTAGTGCTCTCTGGAGCAGAAGTGCTTGATCCCTCCTCTTCCTTGCTATTTACATCCACACCATCTGAATCAACTTTTCCAAATGATGGCCTTTGGCTCCTTATGCAAGGTCTCCTCTTTCTATGTTGCTCCACACAATCACCCCAGAGAGATTTGACTAGTTTCTTGTGTCACCTGGGATAAATTTTCACATCTGTCATCTCAAATGCATAGACTAATAGTGTAACATCTAATTCGAGAATTGTAACCTCAAAATGAGAACTCTAGAGGAATCTTTCAAATATTCTGCCTTCCTCCTCCAAACTATCCACTAGAACATTCTTCGAGTCAACCTAGCCAAGTTGAGATGCCACCCTCTTTCTTGCATGGCATGTGCTTTAGCTTGTGCACTACATCCAATCAATGTCTTTGGAATCTTTCGGGATAATGTTATGTATTGTGTCGCCTTTGGCAATTGCCCTGCTTGTCTCAATTGAAATGCATATATGAAAATATCTAACCCAATTGCTCAGTCAATGATATCATCTACCAAGCTTTACCTTGCTTGCTTTATGCAACCAAGCTATATGCTTGGTCAATGACATCATTGACTGAGTGAGCCAAAACCTTTGAAAGCTCTAAATTATTTGAAAAAAAATGTAAATATTTTGTAGATTCATATTTTGGTACTTTTGACATCAGAAATGAGCTCAGAAGACCCCAAAACCCTAAAAATGACTGCAAACATGGATACCTTCCGATGATTTTTTGAAAATGCATAGAGGGAAAAGCATGCATCCACATGCTAGGTCGATGATATCATCGACCTAGCACGTGGGCACATGCTTTTTCCTCTGGAGATTTTCAAAAAATCATCAGAAGGTATCCATGTTTGCAATCGTTTTTAGGGGTTTGGGGCCTTGCGAGCTCATTTCTGATGTCAAAAGTACCAAAATATGAATCTACAAAAAGTTAATATTTTTCCTCAAATAATTTAAAGGTTTTGCCTCACTCGAAAAAAAGTTTTCCATTCTTTCTATATGTGATTTAAAAAGTGGGTGAAAAGTCTCGTTTAGACAATAATGAGTAGAACATGCTATTAGGTGCAACAAGTTAAGATAATAAAAGTTATTTTTTGATAAAAATACAAAGGGCAGGGGAAGGTAAAATCTTTAAGACTTTGAGAATATAGAAAATCGAAAGATATTTTGAGACATAGTGGAGGCCCTTTTAATTTATAAGTATGATGTGTGAAAAATGTATGAATTCTGTAAGTTTTTAGTTTTTGACTACGCAAAATATAGCTTTTTTCTCAAAAAGTTATAATTTTAATGAATTTTTGAGGGAATCTTAAACCAGGTACCAATGTTACATACCTGAAATAGATGTTACACTATTGACTACAATGTCAGCATCCTATAGTATGAAGATATCAACTTGTACATTTTCGTCATAGCCCTCTTACCTCTACCTCCTTTGTTTGCTGACACCACCATCTCCTAAGTGTAATGACTACTAAAAGCATTAACGAAACTTTGCACCTAAATGTAGATCGTTCTTTGAAATTGAATTAATATAGTTTCCCCACACCTTCTTATTCTAAACTGATGCTAGAAGCTTTGACCATTCAACTTCTATCACCAAAGACAAAATGCCTAAAGTCAATTGTCAAGTGTCCAATGAAAATACAAAATGCTTGGTTGTGGAACATAGGTAGTAAACCTAAAAATTTATTGAAAGGAGCCACCATATCGTGCCTCCTTTCCTTGTACTCTAATGCTTGGTTGTGGAACATAGGCAATAAACCTAAAAATTATTGAAGGGAGTTACCATCTCGTGCCTCCTTTCATCATACTCTAATCACAAATGTACTAAACATGTGATCAGTATGCTCGTGTGTGCGAGCCACCAATATGAGCTTTACATTTTTAAAAATTCCAAACTCTCCCTTACTTCACAACCATGGGCTCTTGGGCTCATAGGGCGCTCTTACCGACTCTCCCTACCAGCGGAAATATCATTTGTATTAACCATATTAAAGTGCTTGGGACAAACCTAGTATTAGGAGGTGGTCCTAACTGGTTCCCAAATAGCACTTGTGTTATCCTTGCCATTCCTCGGGTGATTTGGGGCTCAAACTCCTTGAACACCCTCACACCTTCACCTATTTGGTGACGAGGCTTGACTTCCACTAGACACTCAAAGGTAACCCTGAATGTTGCTAGGAAGGGTTGGCCCTCCCTTCAAAAGGTGACTTGGATAAAAGGAAAAATATTTGACTTTGGTATTAGATATGATCAATGCCCCACCCTCCTGGTAACCACTAGTGGTCCAAGGCGCTCAAGTTGTAAGGCCCCCATATGAGGAGAAGCCATGTGTGAGCCGGGACACTGGATGGATCTTGACTTGCATGTCAGATGAGGTCTATTAATGAGACCATTGATGATAGAAAGGTGATCTATGTGAGTCTAGCCTATGGGGGGCTAAGCAGGGTAGGTAAGTTGGTAGCACAATGAGGCACATTGTCTTGATTGTGTGGGAGCCCCTTGCTCTCGTTGGGGTTTGGGGGCCCCAGTTGGACCCCAGCAGTGGCCCCCCTGGTGGGGGGGTTCGGGGGCGAAAGCCCCCAAGGCGAAGGTATAGGAGATATTCCTTAAATATTCCATGGACGACTAGTTGGTTCCATCGACTAGGTTGACTGGTCAGCTCCACTGACTAGGTTGATTGATTGGCTCCACCAACTACATTGATCTGACTACCGCCCTCATAGCTATAAAGAGGCAACCTTCCCAGTCCATTGTATCAGATCAGACCAGGTCAGATCAGATCTTCTAGTAGAGATCTTCCAGTTAGTAGCTCTTCACCTAGTATCTGTCTAGATCACCATCTAAGCTCCACTATGGGAGCGCATGGGTGGACAGAGCCATCATTTGTACTACATCAGTATTGAAGGAAAATTTTATTCCTCTCCAGTTTGTTTACTCTCTATTCTTTATTCAGTTTTTGTTCCGTTGTGTCGTGTAATTTAACATGGTATCAGAGAGCAGGTGGCTCTAAGGTTCGAATAGTAGAAGAGAGGCGAGGGATTCAATAGCATATAGAGTGATGGCATCAGGAAGCGGCTCGAGTGCATCAACTGCACCAACAATCCAGGCATTGAGGATTCGCCCACTAGCCTTCACTGAAGGCAAGCTAGATGGTATGAACTACACTCTGTGGAAGTTTAAAATTACTGCTATTCTGGATTTGTATGAACTTCTAGAGATAGTACTGGGGATTGACCCTGAACCACAAGAAACCCCCGATCTAGCAAATGCAGGGAGAATGATACCTCCTAATGCCGACCTTCTACGAGCTTGGAAATGCAGTAATGCAAATGCTCTATGTGCCCTGGTTACAAGTACTACTGATAGTGTTTTGACCTTGATTCTTGACCTTGATTCAGCATACATCTAAGGCATCTATGGCCTGGAACATATTGAAGAGTTAGTATGAGACGCGGAATCAGAAAAGGATTCAGAACTTAGAGAATCAGCTCGCAGCTGAGAAGTTTAATGAAGGAGAGACAACGGAGGCATTCATAACCCAAATAAAAAATCTGCATGACCAGATGGTTGGTGCTGGGATACAAAAGTCTAGCGACAAAGAGCTAGATCGGCGGTGTCTCCAGATATGTCCACCAAAGTTTGATGGACTGGTAACATCTCTTAACAACCATTGACATTTGAGGAATTCTGTGCTTTACTTATGGAGGAGGAATTAAGGCTTAAAGCTCGAGATGCTACGTTTTCTACCATTGCGAAAGGCAAAGGTGGTTCCTCCACCAAAGGTGAGTCCTCTACTAGTGGTGACAAAAAGAAGAAGGGCAGCGAGAAGAAGTTTTGGCAATGGGGATGCTACGTTTTCTACCATTGCGAAAGGCAAAGGTGGTTCCTCCACCAAAGGTGAGTCCTCTACTAGTGGTGACAAAAAGAAGAAGGGCAGCGAGAAGAAGTTTTAGGGAGAGTGCTTCTACTGCAAGAAGAAGGGCCATGTGATTATAGATTGCCGGGTCAAGAAAGCAGATGAAAAGAATGGTACCCTGAAGGAGACAGATAAGGGGAAAGAGACAGCTACACAGCGGAAGTAGAGTTGGATCTATTTCTAGCCATTAAGGAAGAGTGTTCCTCAGTTCAAGAAGCTTCAACTACTGATTCATGGGTGTTGGATAGTGGTGCCTCCCATCACATGACCTGCAAGAAGAGTCTATATTGTTCCTTGCAGCCTCTATAGGAACCCATCACCATGATGGTTGGAAATAACGTAAAATGCCCTATTGAGAGTATAGGTACAGTTTCATTTATTTATGTAAATGGAGATGTTGAAACACTTATTGCAGTAGCAGAAATCAAAGAACCATGTGAAGCTTGCATGATGGGCAAGCAACAGAGAAAGGCATTCCCACAAGAAAGCAAGAATAGAGCAAATGCTCCTGGTGCATGTTGACTTGTGCGGTAAGATGCCTACACAGGCCTTGGGGGATCTTCCTATTTTTTATTGATCATCAATGACTATAGCAGGAAGATGTGGGTGTACTTTCTTCGTGAAAAGGCTCAAGCTTTTGGTAAATTGAAAGAATGGCTATAGCTTGTTGAAAATGAAACAGGGAGAAAAGTGAAGAAAATCAAATCGGATGGTGGTGGTGAGTTTGTTTCTATAGAGTTTGGAGATTTTTGCAAGCGCAAAGGGATCAAGTGACAAATGATGACATCACATATGCCTCAGCAAAATTTTGTTGTTGAACGTCGAATGTAGACCATCGTGGAAATGGGGAGGTGTATGTTAAAAGGTGCTCGACTGCCAAACCACTTTTGCGCTGAGGCTGTCAATACTGCGGTTTACATCCTTAATCACAGGCATACAAAGGCACTCAAAGGTAAAACACCACATGAGGCTTATAGTGCTAAGAAGCCATCTGTCTCCCACTTCAGAACGTTTGGGTGTGAATGCTATGTGCATGTACCAGATAAAGAGAGAAACAAGCTACAACCAAAAAGCACCAAATGTATCTTCTTAGGCTATTGTGATGAGAAGAAAGCCTATAAGTTGTATGACGAAGAGGCAAAGAAGATCATATCAAGCCGCGATGTGGTGTTCATGGAGCAGCCACATGCAGTGGAGGCAGAGAAGAGCTCTTCCACTTTATCATCAAGCAAAGAGGTAATTCACTATGGACCTATCCCAGGAGCTATAAAGGAGGAGGAATTATCAGATGATGAAGGTATAAGTCACCAACCTGTTGTTACACCACCAAAAAAGCCATTGCCATGATGGGTAAGTAGCTCTATGACCATGATAACCACATGCCTATGTCTATTGAGTAGCATGCAGATGGACCAAGGGGGTCTTAGAGAATCAAGGAGCAAAGGAGGGCTTCTGCTCACATTGTCAATATGGCCTTGATGGCTGAGATTATTGTAGAAGTAAAGGAGCCTACAAGTTTGGAGGAAGCACTTGTAGACTGAGATAGGAAAAATGCTATGCAAGTAGAATATGATAGCATCATGAAGAATGAAACTTGGGAGCTGGTAGATCGACCACTTAAAAGAAGGGTTATTGGCACTAAGTGGGTTTGGAAGGTAAAGTACAAGGCTGATGGGACTGTGGAAAAGTACAAAGCCAGATTGGTTGCACAAGGATTTGTGTAGGTTGAAGGGTTTGAATTCCAGGAATCTTTCACTCCGACTGCTAGAATGACCACTATTCGCACAGTACTATTGGTGGCTGCTCATAAAAAGTGGCCAGTTTATCAAATGGATGTTAAATCAGCATTCTTGAATGGTGACCTCAAGGAGGAGGTGTACGTGGCTTAGCCACTAGGGTTTGAGGCCCCCCATTCTCAGAATCGGTAATGCAAGTTGAAAAAGGCTTTGTACCGGCTGAAACAAACCCCAAGAGCATGGTACCAATGGATAGACAAATTCTTTCATAAATTAAACTTCAAAAGATGTGCCTCAGATGCTACCTTGTGTGTGTACAGAAAAGGTGGAAAATCTGCTATCGTTGTTCTATATGTGGATGACTATGAAGACATGATCCAGCATACTAGAAAGGCATTGAGCATTGAGTTTGAGATGACAGACTTAGGCTTGATGCACTACTGTTTGGGGATTGAAGTCTGGCAAGAGCCAAGCAAGATCTTCATCTCTCAGCAAAAATATGCAAGGGAGATCTTGAAGGCATTTGGTATGTCCAAGTGCAAGGAGATAGCTACGCTTATGGAGGTAAATGCGAGGCTGTCTATGGAGGATGCCTCACCACCAATAGACATTGAGAGGTACGGGAAGTTGGTCAATAGTCTCATCTATCTGTGCAACACCAAACCGGACATCAGTTTTGCTGTTGGCATTTTGAACAGATTCTCCATTAAGCCCCAGGAGAATCATTGGAATGCAAGGATGCGGGTGCTTAGGTATGTGAAGGGCACTCTTGATTATGGCATCACCTATGGTATGGGCACTTCCTTGGCTGGTCATTGTGACTCAGATTGGGCTGGAGATGTTGATTCCAGGAAATCAGTTTTTGGATATTGTTTCTCTTTAGGTTCAGGTATCTTCTCTTGGATCAGTAAGAAACAACCAACAGTGGCATTGTCCTCTACTGAGGCTAAGTACAAGAAGGCAGCATGTTTTGCTGCATGTGAAGCAGTGTGGTTGAGGAGGATCTTATGGCACATGGGAGTGCAAGAGGATGAGGCAACTGTGTTGAGGTGCGACAATCAAAGCTGCATGGCCATTGCTAAAAATCCACTGTTTTATGCATGCACAAACATATAGAGATTCAGTATCACTATGTGCATGATTTGATCAACAATGGGATAGTGGAATTGGTCTATTATCCAATAGAGCAAAATAAATATGATATCTTCACCAAGGCCCCCGAGAAGGATCAACTTTAGGGTCATCTTCGGAGACTCGACATTGGGCCGAGAAGGTAGTTCACCTACGGGTGGACATTGAGGGGGGGTGTTAGATATGCTCAATGCACCACCCTCTTGGTAACCAATAGTGGTCCAAGGCGCTCAAGTTGTAAGGCCCCCATATGAGGAGAAGCCATGTGTGAGCTCGGGACACTGGTGGATGACTTGCATGTCAGATGAGGTCTATCAATGAGACCATTGATGGTAGAAAGGTGATCTATGTGAGTCTAGCCTATGGGCTAAGTAGGGTAGGTAAGTTGGTAGCACAACGAGGCACATTGTCTTAATTGTGTGGGAGCCCCTTGCTCTCACTGGGGTTCAGGGGCGAGAGCCCCCGAGGTGAAGGTATAGGGAATATTCCTTAAATATTCCACCGACTAGGTTGACTGGTCGGTGGAGACCAGGTTGATTGATCAGCTCCACCGACTACGTTGATCTGACTACCGCCCTCATAGCTAAATAAAGAGGCGACCTTCCCAGTCCATTGTATCAGATTAGACCAGATCAGATCAGATCTTGCAGTAGAGATCTTGCAGCAGTTAGTAGCTCTTATCCTAGTATCTATCTAGATCGCCATCTAAGCTCCACTGTGGGAGTGCACGGGTGGATGGAGCCATCATCTATACTACATCAGTATTGAAGGAAAATTTTGTTCCTCTTGAGTTTGTTGTGTACTCTCTATTCTTTGTTCAGTTTCTGTTCTGCTGCGCCGTGTAATATAACATGTCTTCATTGTTGTTTGCATAAGTTTGAATACAAGCTCCCTCTTCTCTTCCAAGAGAGTGTTTTGGGTGTTCTCTTGTTTCCATTGTAGTGCCTTTGTGGTTGTCACTCTATCCCCCTTCACTCCCTTCTCCTTCTTCCCTTTCTCCTCCTTCTCCCTTCTCCCTCCTTCTCCCTCTCCCCTCCCCTCTTCCTCTTCCCTCTTCCTCACGTGAAACCACATTGCAACAATTCGGCTTGGATCATTTCTCAGATTTTGCTATCAAAAATTCCTTTGCTATCACATGATAGACCATGCAACCTACAACATGGCATTATATTGAATTCTCCTCCATGTGTGAGAATTTGTCTTCTTTTGGTCCATACCATCAATGATGATAATTGTCATATATCTATCAGCATTCTCATTGGTTTTCTTCCTATGCCTTGCATCCTTTGCATCTCTTTGCTTACATTTCTCTATGTGTTTGGAGATCTTGGATTGCCATAGCTACAGAATGCACCAAAGAAATTATATAAGCATTCTTCCATGTACATTCATTGGTAGCTATTTCATTGATTTTGGACTTTTTGATAATTGTTATAAATATGTCACCATGGTCATATGTTTTATTCCTATGCTTTTGCATCATTTACCTTTCTTTTGATTACATTTCTCTATGTGTTTAGAGATCTTTGATTGCCATAGTGCCAAAGGAATTATATAAGCATTCTTCCATGCACATACATTGGTAACACTTGTGTCTCTAATTTTGGAACTTTTCTTCATTTTTGGATAGAGCACAAAAGTTTTTTCCAAATAAAAGCTAATTTTGAGACATTATGAATTTGCAGTAGTAATAAGAAAGAAACTAGGCTATGAAAGGAAACACATTTGTACTTAATGAAGGCTTTAAAGTGCCAACAAATTGTGCATTGGCATGCTTATACCATAGGTATATATGTCCAATTCTCATGAAACTTTTAAAAGAAATTTAATGAGTAAATACTTTATACTTGTAAATTTTTAGAAGTTTCAAACATAATTTGTATAGGGGCACATGTACATTTTCTCATTTTCAACTGTGGATGGTGCATAAATAACAAAATATTGTGCATCAACATGCTTATACTATACCTCTATGTATTCGATGGTTATGAAACTTTGCAAATACCTTTCCATGAGTAATTACCTTATACTCAAAAGATTCATAAGGCTTGATAATCCTTTGTATGGTAGGCATGCACATTTTCTCATTTTTTATCATGGGTAGTGCATAACTACCAAAATATTATGTAACTTTATGTATCTGACTCGTCATGAAACCTAAAGAGACCTTTGAATGGGTAATTAAATTATAATTGAAAGGTTTCAAGAAGAAATGAACATAAAATTTATGGTGGGTTATGCACGTTTTATCATTTTGGACCATGTAGGGTGATTCAAGTGCCAAAAATCATGCATTGCTACACTTATACCAAAGCTAGATGTGTCTGACTCATGTCTGATGTCATGAAACTTAAAAAAACATTTTAATGATAAATTAATCTATACTTGAAAATTTTCATAAGGTCCAGGGTGCATAACTATCAAAATATTGTGCATCGGTATGCTTATACAATACCTTTATGTATTTGTAATCATGAAACTTTACAAAGAAATGTATAAGAGTAATAACCTTATGCTCAAAAAGTCTTATAAGGATTATATCATTTCCATCATACACATTTCTCATTTACCACCCATTCTATAGAATTATTAAGAAATTGTGAATCAGCATGCTTATACCATTCATGTATGTATGGTATGGTCTTAAAATTTTGTAGAGACATTTGAATGATTAAGGAATTTCAGCTAAAAACATTTTACAAGGATTTTTACATCACTTTGTATGCTAGCACATGCACATTTTCTCATTTTTATGCATGCATCATGTACTCATCATGTATAAATGCAAAAGATCATTTATCAAGATGCTTATACCAATACCTCCATTTAGTCGATGGTAATGAAGCTTTTCAAACACTTTTAAATAAGTAAAAAAATTATACTCACAAAGTCTCATAAGGACTTTATGTCATTTATATGGTGGGGACATGCACATTTTCGATTATGCACTATGCACAATTGTCAAAGTAATTGTGAATCAACATGCTCATACCATACATGTATGTATGGCATGGTCATAAAACTATGACCATTAGAAGTGTAATAAAAATATAGCCATAAAGTTTCATAAGGATTGAACATAATTTTTTGTAATAACATCGGGCGCATAAATGTATATCTCTATGCAAATGTTTTGGCACCTATGAATCAAGAAAGGACCTTGATATTATTAATTCCCTTACACTAACAAATTTTCATTAGTATGTGACATCATTTATATGGTGGGACATAAAACCGTAATCAGAATTTTTGGACTTAGTAAAGTCCAATTTCAAAACTGGACTTTAAAAAACTCCAAAAATGATGAATATTGTCATAATGCAGTTTCTCTAGCAAACTTTGAAAACCAAAATTTAGTGAAATAACCAAAATTTACTAGATAGCTTACAAAAACAGTTTCTATGATTAACCAAATAATTACACTTTGGTCCACATCACATAGTTTTGAACCACATTCCTAAGTATATCAAGATGACTTGTTCTCTTGGAGAGATGGTGTACATATACACCTTCTTGGTGTAAAAATACACCATTTTAGTGTAGGCATTTTTCAATTGCAATTGGATGCCCACTCATTTGAGACTAATTTCAACCAAGTTTATGATGAAGGAGGGGGGCTTGCCCCCCTACCACTGTCACTGGGGGAATCCAAGTGGAAGCAAAAAATGCATGTAGAGGAGAGAAGTTTTCATTACTATATATACATTTTATAAAATTTGAGATATATTATAAAACTTTCTAAAGTTTTATTTTTAAAATAAAAATTTCTCAAAATTTTTTTCCTTTAAAAACGTTTATATTTTCAAAAATTGTTTTTAAATAAATCAATATAAGTCTTGCAAATTGAAAATTACCCAAAAAAGAGCAAAATTTTGATATATATTTTAAAAATTTCCAAAAAGCAACCCCAAAACTCTCAACCTCTTCCAAAGTTTTTATTAAAAAAAAAACTTTCCCTAGAATTTTGATTATTTTTAAAAAAATTCTAAAAAAACTTTTTTTCCCAAAAAAACTACAACAAAAGTTTGGTAAATTAAACAATTTACCCAAAAAAGAACACCCACATGTGGGGAGAGGGAGGGAGGTAGGGGGGTACGGAGAGGGAGTAGGCACTTCACATGTGGTGTGGGTCAAGGGGAGAGGAAGGGAGTGAGGGGAGAGGGGTGGGGGGGAGTAGGGAGAGGGAGTGAGGGGGGAGTAGGAGAGGGAAGGGATAATATAGATTTAAAAAAAGATTCCAAAAAAATTCCCATCATCCCTCTCTCCCTGCTCCTTGACTCCCCTCCCTCTCTCCTCTATCTCGCCTCACCTCCTTTCTCTCAACTCCCATTACTCACCTCTCCCCTCCTCTCTCTTATGTCACTCACACCTTCCCTCTCCCCTCCCCTCCTCCCCTCCCCCCCCTCTCTCATGTCACTCACCTCTCCCCTCCTCGCTCTCCCATCGCTCACCTCTTATCCTCCTCTCTTTCAAGTTGCCCCTCCCCCCTCCCCTCCTCTCTCTCACATCCTCCCCCCCGCCCCCTCCCTCCTCTCATCCCCTCCTTTCCCTCATGTCAATCTCCCCTCCTCTCTCTCACATCGCCCCTCCTCTCCCCTGTTCCCTCCTCTTCCCCACTCCTTAATCTCATCTCACTCACCTCTCCCTTCCTCTCTCACATCACTTAGCTCTCTCTCTCTCTCTCACACACACACACACACACACACACACACACACACATTTTCTACACTCATACACACATTTATGTAATATGCACATACACATACATACTGCCATATACTCTTACACACTTATGAAATACACTCACTCCCCCCTTTTTTCCAATGACACTCATTCCCCCCAAGACACACACACACACACACTTACACATGGTTTTCCAAAGAGTAAACTTTGTGGCAAATTTGACTTTATAGCTTGGCATAGAAGGTTTTAATTAAGATTTTCCACATCCGATTTTCTCACTGTGCCACACACACACACACATACACATACACTTCCATTCTTCACACTTTCAATATGATGTTACCAAACCTACCCCCAACCCCACATTTAAAATTTCCTAAATCCCCTACCCCCTATTTCTTCTCTTTTGGTTTTCGTCCCCCTCTTATTTGTGTTAATGACATATTTATTTAAAATTTATGTATTTATTGCTATAGGCCTGTCTTCTTAATATTCAACCCTAGTTCTTTCTTAAAATTTCATACAGGGGTTTTACCCTCCCCTTTCTCTTATTTTAAGTACACACTCACACACAAATTTTCTTGTCCCCCCCTTCCCCCCTTCTTTTTATTTTGGGAATTATTGACATCAATTCTGTCTAAAGGCATTATTGGCATGGATTTCCTTATGTGTATAGGCATTATTTTCATGTATTTTCTATGGTTTTGGGCAAATAAATATTCTCTTAAGTTTATGGGCATTATTATACTTATGGACATTTAATGTATCCTTACTTTCACATAAAGTGCACACACACTCAACCTTAAATTCCCGTCACTAAATATTATCCTTTATTCGTCCTCTTGGAATCCACTTTAAAAGTTCCGTTCCTCTTTCTTAACATAGACTATTGTATTAAGATCTACTCAAATTCTTCTCCTCTTGTAGTGAACATTTATGCATTACTAACACCTCTTCCTATTTATTGGTGCTATATTGATATTTATATAAACAATTTCCCTAATTATCTTATGTCACTCTAGTTATACTTTTTCTAGGTGCAAGTACTTATTGGACTGCCTTTTTTAATTGTCTAGACTATGTGTATAAGTATCATATGATCCTTTAAACCTCTCTATATGCATGTTGTCAACATCGTCACATTATATATATAGAGTTATAAAGGAAAAAAAACCCCGCTCACACCTACTTAGAAGTTGTAAACTATCCATAACATTGTAACATCTAATTTGAGAAGTGTAACCTCAAAATGAGAACTCTAGGGGAATCTTTCAAAGATTCCCTTCTTTCCATGTGACATTTACATATTTTTTAAAATGATGGCCATTTTGCACAATGTCTTTTGACAAAAGACATAAAAACCATCTTTTTTCAAAGAAAAATCGACAACGGTATTTCAAAAAATAGGCATGAAAACCTTTAATTAGAATACAAAATCCACATAAAATACAATAATGTCTCAAAGCCATTCCAATGCAAATAAAAGGGCCATGGCATGACATATTTCAAAAGTCTATTATGCTAGAAATTACATTGCTTCACAAATATACATGCCATTGATTCTACAAAGTATAGTATTTATCCTCGGATCCTATACCTTCAAATGCACTAGAGCTAAAGCTTTGTGGGGTAAAAGTTGTAAGAGCCTTCCTCCTCCAAACTATCCACTAGAACATTCTCTGAGTCAACCTAGCTAAGTTGAGATGCCACGCTCTTTCTTGCATGGCGTGTCTTGGCTTTAACTTGTGCACTGCATCCAATCAATGTCTATGGAATCTTTTAGGATAATGTTATGTATTGTGTCACCTTTGGCAATTGCCCTGCTTATCTCAATTGAAATGCATATACCAAAATATCTAACCCAATTGCTCAGTCAATGATATCATCTACCAAGCTTGACCATTCTTGCTTTATGCAACCAAGCTATATGCTTGGTCAATGATATCAATCACCGAGTGAGACAAAACCTTTGAAAGCTCTAAATTATTTGAAAAAAATTTGAACTTTTTTTAGATACATATTTTGGTATTTTTGACATTCGAAATGAGCTTGGAAGGCCCCAAAACCCTAAAAATGACTGCAAACATGGGTACCTTCTGATGATTTATTGAAAAAGTCTAGAGGGAAAAGTATGCACCCACATGCTAGGTCGATGATATCATCGACTTGGTGCACATTTGGTTGATGCTATTATTTTCAAGAACATTCTTGATCAATGATATCATTGACCAAACACACACCAAGTCGATGATTTCATCGATTGAGAGCCGGGTGCATGCTTTCCCATCTGGGATTTTCAAAATATCATCGGAAGGCATCCATGTTTGTAGTCGTTTTTAGGGTTTTATGGCCTTTCAAGATCATTTATAATGTCAAAAGTACCAAAATTTGAATCTAGAAAAAATTTACTTTTTTTTTCTCAAATAATTTAAATGTTGTGGCTCACTTGAATAAAAGTTTTCCATTCTTTCTTTATGTGATTTAAAAAGTCTCGTTTGGACAATAATGAGTAGAACATGCTATTAGGTACAACAAGTCAAGATAATAAAAGTTATTTTTGATAAAAATACAAAGGGCATGGGAAGGAAAAATCTTTGACTTTGAGAATATAGAAAATTGAAAGATATTTTATGAGATAGTTGAGGCCCTTTTCACTTTATAGGAATGATGTTTGAAAAAAGTATGAATTCTGTAAGTTTTTAGTTTTTAACTACGCAAAATATAGCTTTTTTTTTTAAAGTTATAATTTTAAGGAGTTTTGAGGGAATCTTAAAATGGGTACCAATGTTATGTACCTGAAATAGATGCTATACTATTCCATACACTTTTCTGACAATTCTCCCCTTAAATTATACACACTTACATTGTCCATACACACACACACACACACACACATCCCTTGCATCCTTACCCACCTCCTCCTAACCTAAGCTACCACCCAATTCTCCCAAAAGAAGCTATCAGAGTTCCTAACTAAACATAACCTCCCAATCTAACTTAACCCATGCACTAAACAAATTGCCAACCCTTATGTTTTACTCTTTCCCTCATAACTGCCACTGCCATCCACATTATGATGGCCCTCCTCTCTCGTAATTTGCTTGTGCCTATGTGCACTGTGAACTCTTGTGTTGCATCTTGCTTTCATGATATTGCCTTCTCTCCTCTTGTATATCTCCTTGCTCACATTCTCAGCTTCATGGACCTCCTTGTTCATATTTACTACATGGGCATCCTCCAACTAGCTAGCTCCTTGGGTTCTGCAACACTGGGTCTTCCTAGAACATCTTTTGCATCAGATCCAAAGCTTCTGACGGCTGGAAGCTGAGGCGTTCCTCTTCCTCCACCCTCTTCAACACCTTGAGTGATTTCACATCTCGGCAAGTGGGCTGGATGAATAGTATCTGACCCTCTACTAGCCTCTAATCGATGCTCGAACTTCTCTTGGTAGTCCTGTACCAAGTTCTAGGCATCTTTTATGTATTTCTTTTCTAAGACCGGGTCAAGATAGGTCTCCTTATAGGAGGGCGAGGGTGCTAGGCCTTGAGTGGATTGTTTACCTCTAGACTCGCACGCATTTCAGGGTCACTCTAGGTGGAAGCTTGTTCAGAAGTAGAGGAGGTCATGAGAGTAGTTGTCTCCTCATCAGAATTGTCTTGGATGAGCACTTGCTAGTCAGAGCTGTCACCTATTTGAATGGCCTTCTTGGACTGGGTTAGGGGATGTGGGTGAATCTCGGGGCTAGACAATAGGGATCCTTTACCCTTGTGAGCTTCCTCATTGATTTGTCTAATGCCTTGGCTTGCATCCTCATGATGACTTGTAGGGGCACTGTGACCACATGGACTTGCTCGATGCTAAGAAGATTAAGGCTAGTACTCTTTGGGGGAATGATTGGGGTAGTTGGTCTCCTCATGGGACGGAATAGATGCTCTGCTATCCCACACCCTGCACACAAGGGTGTGGGGTTTGTCATGGTAGCGGCGGGGGTACGATCACTATATGGACAGTCCTTCAAGATGTGTGGGCCCTAGCTTTTGAAATAGGACATCGAAGGGTTAGAAGTACCTCAGTATGGGCATTCACTTGCTCTATGGGGACCCTGGCAAGTGTAACATTAGAGCAGGGGGCTTCGAGCAATTGAGTTTAGGTCTCTTGCCCTTGTGTTTATGGGGGTAGCCTAGAATATAGGAACCTGTTGATCCTCTAGCGGGAGGTAGTGGATTAGGATGCCACTTCCATCGTAGTGGTAGTAATCATGAGGTCCGTGATCAGGATCCATATCCTCTCAGTCGTTGGGCACTTCTTCTACCAACACTTAATTGATTGGGGTTATACGAGGTAGCGGGGGCTGTGGACCCAATATGGGTGGTGGTAATAACAGAGCTGGTTGAGTTTTGTACTAGCTCGAACTAGCCATGGGACCACCTTGAGTGATCAAGGGGTTAGGCAGGGCTATTAGGGCTAATGGGGGTCTCATTTGATACATGGGTTGGGGAAGGGATCTCAGAAATCGATATTGGGAGGTATCATGGTTTCCCCACCTATGGCAGTGTGTGTAGTAGAGTGTCGGCCTTGCCCTTAGGTGCGAGCACTCATTAGAGGGGTGGTTGCCATTGCATACCCCACACCAAACATTGTCTCTCCATGGAAACAAGTGGGGGTTTCTCGGTGCCTACTTGGAGGTTCCTTTCCTCCACTGCTAGCCTAGCTGATCTAATAGATTGGAGGCTAGCTCAAGCCCTTGGGCTTGTGAGTCTTCTTCTTGAACCAATGGAGCTATTTCTAAGGGGTCCAGGGCTTATTCAAATTCTCCTTGTCCATCATGTTGTCACATATGTGGATGGCCACCTTGCTGCATAAATCGAAGGAGGTAGGATTCATCACCATGAGGTGGTTGTGCATCTTTGGGTCTGCCAATCCGATAAGGAAGTGGGGCAACAGTTGTTCATCACTCATTTGCTCGTACGGTTCACAGCAATCATTGAGGTTCTTGATCGTGACAATGTAATCCCTTAGGGATTTCTTATCGTTCTACTTTACACCATACAATTGGTTGATCGGGCTCCATTTATGGCCGCTGGGGATGAACCCCACAATAAAGGCCTTTCTCAATGTCTCCCAGTTGATCTTCTCTTCTGGGGTGAGAGCCCTATACCATTGGCCTGCTTTGCCATCCAAGCTGAGACCAAACACATTGGCCATCTCTAGGTCTCTGGGAGCACCAAAATCTTTGCAAATTTGTCCAAATCACTCCACATGGGAGACCGGTTCTCCTTCTCCAAGGAACCTTGTTATTAACTTGGAGATTGCTATGGGTTGGCTCCTCGAGGGATTCATAGTCCCTATGGGAAACACGGGGGGGTGGGTGGAGATGGCGTGGCCCCCCTTCCTAGGGCATTCACCAAGATGCGCATTCTCATCAGTTAACATTGTTTGAGCAGCTATCGGAGGTGGTGTTGCTGTGGACCTGACAGGGTGTGTGCTAGGCTTAAGCCTCTGGCCCAAGTGGTGGTATCCATGTAGTTTTTGGTACCGGCATTGGAACGAATGTGCCAAGGCATGCTTTTGTCAGTGCAATAGGTATGGATGAGAAGGGATGTACTCCCGGAGGAGGTGGGTCCTGTGGCATGGGAACATTAGTTCCATGAAATGGGCGATAAGGTGGGAATTGTGATGCCCTATAGTTGATGAAGGTTGGTGGCACCGGGACTATTGGGGATTCATAAGGCGCTCTGCCTTGGACGTTCCTAGTATCCCCTCTACTGGGGTCTTGCTTAGGAATTTTCTCATCCATGTATCTTCATCATCCATGTGGTCCCATTGGGAAGGTCTTCCATACGCGGAGGGTCTTGGATCTACGAAGGTGGTTTTCGTCCCGATCTATGGTTCGGGAGTTGGATGTTGCTGACCTTCCCTCCCTGCAGACATGCTAAATGAAGGGGTTCTCCATGTCTGCCGACTCTATCCAGCCTAAGCATCTGAACATGGAGAATGTACCTCTCAGCCTGGATGCAAGTGAAGGTGCAGGCGAGTTAGGAGAGGCTACAATTGTGAATGGGGCTTCAGGTGCCCTTGGACCTGAGGGGTCTTGCATTACTTCATCCAATCTCTCTGTTTTGTCAGAGCTAGATAGAGTTTCTAGTCGAGAGCCTACTAATGAGTGGAGCCATGTGTTCAAGGGGATCAGACACGAGTGGTATCCCTATGGGCATAGGGATAAGGTAAAGATAACGGGTGGTGGGATACTTATCAATGCACCAGTTAGCGTATCATTATCGTGACGGGTGTGGGGATCAAAATGCTGACAAGCGGCATGATAGGCATAATGTGATGGGTGGCAAAATAAAAATAGTGACAAGCAGCATGATAAAAATAGTGACGGACGGTGGAATAAAAATAGAGATGATCAATGTGATAAAAATAGCAACGGACGGCAGAATAAAAATAGCTATGATCGATAGAATAAAAATAGCAGACGATCGATGGAATAAAAATAGTGATGATCGGTAGAATAAGCATAATGCATGGAGGGATACGAATATGACCACGTGCATGGGGTTGGGTTCACTATGCCAGTAGCAGAGTAGTAGGGTAGCAACGATCGATGGGATAGCCCTAAAGCCATGAGTCAACGGTTGTTTGGTCGGCAGGATAGTAACTTTGACATGCATTTAATCGAGGCGACAGATTAGGCCGTGGTCAGAAGTTAGGTCGACGGGATATGGCTATGACATTGGGTCAACATGGTTTGACTGACGGGATGTGGCTAACCCACCGGTCGGTGGGATATTTGGTCGGCGGGATAGCTCTATGGCACCGACTTCATGGGATAGGGAAACACAATGTCATTGACTTATTTTTTTGGTTTGAGTTTTTGTTTTGGTTTCGTTATGCAAGGAGGGTGCTGCACTACTTAGTTCACCTACATAATGAAAAAAACATGAAGAAAAAACACTTTTTGCAAGCAAAAATGTAAAAATTCATGAAGGGTGAGTTCTAAAACACAAAACAACTTCAAAATTCAGCAAGAATCATCATTTTTGTTGTCTTTTGATGTGTTTGGACCTCACACACTCCTTAACAATCTCACAAACTAAGTTCCTAACAACTCAAAACACTATAAAGCATAAAAAACAAGCTTCAAATGCTCCAAAATGACTTTCCAACAAGAAATAATAGTTTTCCTACTTTTCCATCCAAACCTCTCACTTCTTCACTCTTTCTTCTCCTACAACTCCACTAACAAAGCTCCAAGTTAAGCTTGAAGCCTTGTGCAATGGGTAGATGATGAAGGAAGACACGTGCAATGCAAAAGCATACCTTTTCTCCCCGACAGTGGTGCCAAAAATGTGGTGGGTCTCAATGGTGACTGACCTGTCGTGGGGATGTTGAAGATATGCCAATGGAGCCTCCACTCCGCGCTACTCCTCCTTGTGGGAGCAATGCAAGGCACAAGTCATTCGCAAGTGTCACTCGAGTGACCTCCGAGCCTCCGAATTGTTGCAATGTGGTTCCACGCGAGAAAGAGGGAAGGGGAAGAGGGGAGAAGAGAGGGGAGAAGGGAGGGGAGAAGGAGAAGGGAAGAGGAGAGAAGGGAGTGGAGTGGCCACCACAAGGGCACTACAATGGAAACGAGAGAACATCCAAAACACTCTCTTGGAAGAGAAGAGGAAGCTTGTATTTAGACTTGTGCAAACAACAATGAAGACCAAAGCCAACACTTTGGCCTTTTATACAAGTCACCTTTTAAAGGGAGGGCCAACCCTTTTCCTTTTTAGCACTCTCCTTCTCTTTACCATCGAAGGATCTTGGGCTCATAGGGTGCCAAGCATATTACTTTTCTTTCCATCTCTCCCTATTGGCGGAAATAGCACTTGTGTTAACCATATTAAAGTGCTTGGAACAAACCTAGAATTAGGAAATGGTCCTAACCAGTTCCCAAACAGCCCTTGTGTTAGCCTTGCATCTCCTAGGCTTAGGTGATTTCGGGCTCAAACTCCCTGAGCGCTCTCAGTCATTTGGGGTTTGAACCCTGTGAACGCAGCTCAAATCCTAGAGTGGCGAGGCTTAACTTTTACAAGACACATAACAATAGCTTGCAGCTGGAATGTATAACCTGTGCACATTGCTTGCACTCCTTTTTCTCGAGATATTTAGGGATCAAACTCCATGAGTTTGAGCTATACTCCTTTCATGGCTATTTTAGTGACGGCTATTTTTGTGGATGTAGACATTGCCTATAGTCTTTGGTCTTGGGTGTTAGCTGGAACATACAATCTGTCCACATTGCCTGGAATCTTTGGCTTTTGGATATTTGGGTATGAAACTCCATGAGTTTGAGCTACACTCCTTTCATGTGCACATCGCTTGCAATCACTGGCCTTGGGGTATTTGGGGGTCAAACTCCTTGAGCTTGTTCATTAAAGTAGATCATGCGGTCTGATCACCTCTAATCACTTATTACCCTGCATTTGGTGACTGTACTCTGTGGATGTTAACACCTTAAGTGTCTGTTCCAAAACCTACCTGGCTCTTAGTTGCATCGCCTCCCTTCCAAAAGTTGCATTGCTCTTAGTTGTGTGATCAGAGCTACAAAGCTACTCCTCACGTTCATGTTTACTCTGGTTCTTTCGCCACCTTATCGTTGCCATCCTCCATCCTGGTTGTCCCCCCTGCTCACACAGTTTTGGCTCCTTCCTCAATATAGTCTTTGGGGTATTATGCGGCTAGTGTCCTCACCTTGCATACCTTCTCCTTCGATGAAAACGTGTTCTCTACCGTGTGCCATAGCTATGTGAGCAAGGAAGTTTGTATCCTTGACTCAGTTTGCCGACCCGTTATGTAGTTTCTTTGGGCAGCTTGCCATCGGTTCCCTCCACCTCTAACTTTTTTAATGCTTTAGTATCCGTTTGAACTTCTCAATTGGAATGACACTGAGTGATGACTGTGACTTTTTTTAAGAGTACTGACTTGATAGCTGCATGGTGCTCCTGTTGCATGTTTCATGACTCTACTTCATCTCCTCTTATGCCTGTGCCCCCTCTCAAGAGATTGCCACTTCCCTTGTGCTTCTTTTCTGATTACATGCTGTGAGTCTTTCACACACACAACACATATATATATATATGTTTATGATTCAAAAAATTATATGTATAGGCATATATTTATATAGTTTACCCATTAACATTTATTAGTTATTTATTTTTTAATAAATTTTTTTCTTTAATATTATTGATCTTTATCTCCTTCTTTAAATCATGACCCATGATTTTAATTATTTAATTTATATCTTCCTATTTTTACTATTGTAGTTTAATTTTATATTTTTTACTTTTATTTCGCTCATTTCGTTAATTTTATCTTGTTTTTTACAGGGATGGTCTAACCTATGTGATCTCTCTCTATAACCTTCTTTTATTTTTCTCTTAGGTTTTCCTTTTTTTATAACACATATATTTATTTATAAGTACTTATGTATGTATAGATATATTTTCTTATTTGTGTATAAATTCTTATTTATATTTCCCTTTTTATATATTTACAATTTATTTAATTCTTCTAAATTGGTTGATTTCTTTTACATGACTTTCCCACTATCCATGACACTAATATGGTCTTTTCTTCTAATTATTTTTCTAAACAATAATGTTGTGGAGTGTTTTCTTGTGGGTTACATTGTCATAAAAACTTGTACATTGATTGATTATATTTTCCTTGATGGTGAATTGCCTTGGATGAGGATTACCCCCAGTTTAATTGAAGAGTACCCTATATGGAGTACCCTCCATGTGGATTCTCTTTGTAATTCAAGTTTCCAATTTGTTATCTCTCTACTTTAATTTTTATTTTTTCCTTAATTGGGAGTGGATTACCCCCCAACTTTAATCCAATGAATTTATTTGGCCCTTAATTATCACTCGGGGACAAGGATTACCCCCCTTAGGATTTTTTTCACTTTCTCTAAATTCTTTAGAATGTAAAACCCCTCTATTTCTTACATTCCTTTAAAACTCCCTTTGATCTTAGAATTTTGAAAGGTGTGTTCATGTTCTTTGGTAAAGCGATAACAAACCAGGGGATATAGGCATTACCTGTCTACCAAAATTCAACCATTGTTCTAACAACTGCTTGATTTGGATGGTGGCAGGTAAGCCAATGCTAACTTCAGAGCCTGGACTACCTGATGGATTTGACACTTTTGTATCAATTGTATACATAGTTTATGTACACCCATATAATGAGAAATTTCTTATCTACCCTTATTTGAGCATCGTGTGCTGTGTTGTTAAAAGGTTTTATGTATTGGGGGGAAGGGGCACTCTCCCCCTCCCTGCTCTCTCTCCCTCACCTTCCCTCTCCGCTCCCCTCTTCCCTCTCCTACTCCCTAGTACTCCCTCTCTTGGTCTCCCTACTCCCTCCCTCTTCCCCTTATCATACCCACATGTGTTATCTACCCTCCCTTCCTCTCTTATTTGTTTTTCACATTTTTAATTTTTAATCAAATCTATATTAGAAAATGAGAGTTTTCAAAACATGTCCCATTCTGTTTTTTTTTCTCAAATTACTAACAGAAACTAGGGTCGAGAAATGAAGTGGTTGCCTTTGGGCAAATATTTGGTCTTGATCCCATGAGCTTTCTAGTAGCTGACAGCTATGGATATTTAAAATTAACAACACATTGATCCATGAGCTTTGCTCCTAACGGTCTTTAAAGGGCATCAATTGGTTGTTAAGCTTTTAAATAAAAAAACTTATGGTTTGTACAACAATGGGTTGTTAAGTTTCCAATTGTGAATCAATGGGTTGCAAAAAAGTCTAATGACTCTGGAAGAGATTTAGAGGCAAAGAGAAGATATCTTATGCATCATTGTCAAAAAATGGTGTATCTTTACATCACCTCTATGTTGATAGCAACAACTACTGGATTATCATATATAGGTTATCTAATTTATTTACTATTCAATTACTAAATAAGATAAAATTAATTAGTAAATTATTCAATAAATAGTTAAGGGGGTATTTTGCAATAAAAACTATATGACAACTAGCTTGACTATTAATTAACAATTCATAAATGTTTTAATGGAGTTAATTAGTAAATATTGTTAATTAGAAAATTATTAATAAATAATTAAGAAATGAATGAGAAAATGAGTTGATTGGAAATTATGCTTGTCTCTTTGAGCTTATGCACTTTAAGATTTCTTGTTATATGTTAATAATAACCCTCAAATTTTTACCTTCCTTTTTTTTCCATTAAAAATTTCACTAGAAATTTGTGAATGTAGTCATGTTTGTAGTCAAAACAATTGGAAAAGGGACAATGAGATCATTTATGATGTTAATGATGAATAATACTATACTAAAGAAGGGTTTTCCTCCCCCTCACATTCTCTTCCCTACCCACACCTCTACTTTTGAAACATAGGCCATAGTTTGTAGGTGAATATATGTATTGCTCCCAAAAACCTTTTTTTGGAGTGTACTAGGTGAATATGATGTGGAGGTGACCGGTTAGGGAAAAAAGTCCAAGATAAGAGAAAAAGTCCAAATATTCTAAATACGGTGTTACATTCACATTTTCTCATTTTCAACTATGCATTGTGCACAATTGTTAAGAAATCATGAATGGGCATGCTTATACCATAGATGTATGTATGCTCTAGTCATAAAAGTTTTAAAAGACATTTTATTGAGTAATGTATGCCTAAAGTTTTCATAAGGTTTAGAGATCATTTGTATGGTAGGACATGCACATTTTGTCATTTTTTGGCCCTAGAGGGTGCATTAGTGCCAAACATTGTGCATCACTATGCTGATACCATATTGCTTTGTACAATGGTCATGAAACTTTGAAAAAATATTACAATAAGAAATATCTTATACTCTCAAGTTTCATAAGGATTGGATGTCATTTTATGGTGGGGCATGAACATTATCTCATGTTCATCCATGGATGTTGCATAACTGTAAAACATTCTACATTTCCATGCTAATGCCATACCTCAATGTATCCGATGGTCATGATGATCAACTCCACCCCACATTTTCTCATCTTTGACCATGAACTATGCATAGCTACCAAAATAATCTGCATCGGTATGCATATATCATACCTCTATGTGTCTAATGGTCATGAAACTTCTCAAAGACCTTTAAATGAGTAATATCTTTATACTCACAAAGATTTATGAGAATCAAATATCATCTATATTTTGAGACATGCATATTTTTTCATTTTTTACTACACACTGTGTGCTTATACTAATCATGTATACATGGTATGGTCATGAAACTTTACAAAGAACTTTCAATGAGTATGGAATTTATGATTGCAAAGTTTCATAAGGATCAAACATCATTTGCATGCTAGGATATCTAGATTGTCTCATTTTCAAGCATGGTGCATGATTGCCATAGACTATGCATCAGTGCGCTTATACCATAGGTATATGTAGGTCTTGAAAGCTTGCAAATATGTTTGAATGAGTAAGTATACTTGCAAAGTATAATGAGGTTCATACATCATTTCCATGGTGGCACATGCTCATTTTCAGCCATGGATGGTACTAAAAGATTGTGCATCAATATGCTTATAGCATACCTCTCTTTGTTCTGATGGTCATGATTAATTATTACCTTTTAATTGCAAATATGCATAATGATATGACATCATTTTTATGGCTGGACATGCACATCTTCACATTTTTGACCACACATTCTATGCAATTGTCAAGAAATTGTGAAATGGCATGCTTATACCATACATGTATGATATGCCCATTAAGATTTGCGAATACATTTCAATGAGGAAGACCCTTACAATCACAAAGTTTCATAAGGATCAAACAATATTTGTAAGGTGGGACATGCACATTTCTTCATTTCTACCATGCAAGGTGCATGAGTGTTTAAAAATGCACACTAATATTTGTAGGATGCTCTTTTGGATAAGATGTATATACCTACAAAATTACATATGTGGAGGACATCATTTGTATGATAAAGTATGATGATGCATAAATGACTTGATCAATTAACTAACTATGATATACAATTATATTGATCTAATGTACTAGTCCAATTAACTAATAATAAGAAACATTGACTTAGACTTAACCATGTATTTATTAACTTTATCTCTTCCTTCCCTTCCCTTATTTCCCTCCCACTGTACACACCATCCCTTCTTTTCCATCCCTCCCATCTTGTGTCCTAATTCTCTTCCCTCCCTCCCTCCCCATGATTCCCTCTCCCTCCTCTCGCTCCCCCTTACTTGCAAACTCTAACCTTAAGGACTTAGTGCTCCTTCTCCCTCCCTCTTGCCCTGCGGCCGCCAAGCCCCTCCGCAAAGGCTTGGCGGCCGCGACTGCCAGAGCATGTATTTGTGAGCCCCCTCAGGCTTTCCTTCCCTTCCTCACCCCTCCCCTCACCTTCCCCTTTCCCTCCTCTCAATTTTACATTTCCTTCTATTGTCTCTTTAGGCACTCGGCAGCCACGGCTACCAGAGTATGCATTAGGGAGGCCCCCACCTCACTCTTTCCCTTCCTCACCCCTCCCCCCCTGTTCCCCTACCCTTCCTTCTTCCCTCCCCTCCCCCTCCCTCTTCCCCCTTCCCCTCCCCTTCCCTTCCTCACCCCTCTCCCTTTCCCTCCCCTCCCCCTCCCCCTCCCTCTCCCCATTCCCCTCCCCTCCACTCCCCTCCCCTTCCTCCCTCCCCCTCCTTTCCCCTTCCCACTTCCCCTTCCTCACTCCTCTCCCTTTCCATCCCTTCCTCACCCCTTTGCCTTTCCCTCCCTTTCCCTTCCCTCCCCATCCCCATTCCCCTTCCCTCCCCTCCCTCCCCTTCCTCCCTCCCCCTCCTCTCCCCTTCCCCCTTCCTTACCCTACCCTTCTCTTCCCTTCCCCTTCACCTCCCCTCCCTTCCCCTTCCCCCTTCCTCCCCCCCCCCCCCCTCTCTCTCTCTCTCTCTCTCTCCTTCCTCTTCCCTTCCCTTTCTCCTTCCCTTCCCATCCCTTCCCCCTCTCCTTCCTATCCCCCTTCCTTTTCCTCTCTTTCTTACCTCCCTCCCTTTCTCTCTTTCCCCCTCCCTCCCCTCTGTCAGCAATAGTCGTAGCATGAATCCCACACCGACACGAATCAACTAAAGGCCCTATGGTCATGCCCATGCCACATGGACACGTGTAGTGCACCAGTCCCACCATATGTATCAATGGCCTTCCATCGATGAACCAAGGACATTTACATTCCATGCATGCATGTGTACCATCATGTGTGACTCCATATCTACTAGATTTTAGAATTTTTAAACTCTCAAAAGGTGTTTGTTAATAATTATTATATCTTGAAGATTTTAGAGGACTCTTATGGGAAATTAATGTCATGCATGGGGCATACATACATACATGCATGCACACATGCTTGCATGTGTAGCGTCATGTGTGACTCCATATGTACCAGATTTTAGAGTTTTTAAACTCTCAAAATGTGTTTATTAATACCATTATGATATCTTGAAGATTTTAGAGGACTCTTATGGGAAATTAATGTCATGCATGGGCCATACATACATACATATATGCATGCATGCATACATACATACATACATACATGCATGCATACATATAATTTTTTCATACATTTAAATTACTTTTGCTAATTTAAATGTGTTTAAACTATCTTTTTTTTTAAATTATTAATTTAAATTGTTATTAAGTGCAACATTATAAAAAGATATTCTAAAATTTATTATGTGGAAATGATAGTGCCAAAAAGTAAACTTTTGATTCTTGAACAACATTTTCATAAAATAAACTTTCCATTTGGGAAGGAGTATTAGGATTAGTCCAAAAGTAGACATATGAGTCCAAAATTAATGAAATAAGTGTTGCACCAAAATTGAGATAAAAGAACTTATATATTGATAGTAAACTTAACATACAAATTAATGTACAAAATGTCACTATAAAAATGTGAGGGCCAAATTACACATAAGAAGTCTAGTCGATGTCAAAACTATGAAGATTCTGTAGCATTTACATTGATAGCTTCCAAGTCTTGCATGCCAAATATGTCTATCTCAAGGTTTACATACAATTGATCACTTGCATCATCATCCCCTACTGTTTGTCTACCTAAGACTTGATCCTCTAGTTCATCAGCCTCTAGTTCTCCCTCTTCTTTTCCAAAGTTGTGATTTCCACCTTCCTCCATTACAGTGTCATTATTGTCACCTTCTTTGTGGCCCATATTGTCATCTTCATCTACATAGCAAGGCGTATCACACAAGCACCTCTTCACTCCCACAATGAAGGCTCTCAACAAAGGCAATGCTTATCAATGCTCATGGTGCCAAAAAGGGATGAAGGCATCAAAGTGGCTCACGACTCACTCCAAGAAGCACCGCTATGTCCAACAAGCTCCCTGTAGCCAACCGACAAACAAACGAGCACTGCTCATGGGACTCCAATTGCACATGACTTTGTAGCACCTCTTCACCTATGCCAAAGGCCACTATCAAGATTCAAACACCTCTCTCACATAGTTCCAGCGTCAACCAAATGATTAGCTTCATCACCAAGCCCCAGTTCACGTCTGTCGACCAATCTAAGGCAACGACCAATCTGAGGCAATGACCAATATGAGGCAATGACCAATAGCCTCATGCAATGCATCAACTGGTAACCTAATTCATGTAGCATTCACATCCTCCAATTTCAGTTGTGTTGTTTGCTTTTTGTTGTCGTCTTTCTTGGCTTTGTCCCCCATTTCTCTTGGACTTTTTTTTTTTTGGGTGCAGGTCTTAGTGTGAGCGGGAACATCGGCTCCCCCCCATGATGGAAGGCATGCCCAGTGCAAGGTGGTGGCGAGGCGAGGTGCAAGCCTAAGGTGGAGAGGCAGCTAGGAGGTGGAGAAGGAGAGGCTAAGGTGGCAAGGAGATTAAAAAAAAAAAAGGGTCTCTACGAGCTTCGTCGACCAAACCTACAATGCATTCGCCTCTAGTGCACATGGCTAGAGCCTCATGGTGGGATCCATGGCCACGGCCGACCTTGATGGAAGAATCACTCAGAAGAGACATAATTATTTGCATTGGTAGAATCTTCATAAGATTTCATCCAAAGCCTTATCGTGACACATGGTAGTCCCATAGGCCTTATCAACCATGTTAGCAAGGTGACTATGATGCCACAGCATCAAATGATCTTCTCTATTCATGTCATTAGTGACCTAGAAGTTCCATGTCATCATGCTAGGGCACCGCATCAGCATAGTGGCCATAGAGCCACCTCAACACCCTACCTCGTTAGCATCCTAGTCAGCATTGACTAGTTAAAGGGCCACATCACTACAAGTGACACATTAGCATGCCATGTCATCAAGACATGTCACCATCCACATAATAAAAAACATCATCATTCCACATTAACAACAATAGGGCTACCTCATCTACCATGTGGGTAGGCCATGTGTCCTACCACCTCAGCATTGCCACGTGCCAATCCCTTGGCAGGCACTCTAACCTCTTGTTAGGCACTGGATATGAACTCATCTGCCACATCACAAAGTAGTCAATAGGAACATCCCATCACAAGCATAGTTTCCATGTGAATCCACTTAACAAATCATCATCACACTTTTTGGCCTCTAGGCCTAGATTAAGCCGTATCTTTTAATCCGGGATGAGTTTGAGAGTGCTCCAAAAAGGCAAAATGCTTAATTTTTTGTGCTCTATGTGCTCATGACATCACACAAACATTTTGGCACAATTATCACACATTTTAGCATCGTAGTAAAATCCACTTCTTGAATGTACACAAGCCTCTACATTGACAAATCTGACCCAACACCTAAAATGAACAAAGAAAAGAAATTACTTGTTGCTACTTTTTCATTGCTCCATGGTTGGTTTAGATCTAGATAAAAGTAATATAGTTCATCTTAAAAGGAGAGAACTCCAAAGAAACCAATCAATGCCATGCCCAAAAACTCCCAAATAGTACCAACTCGAAGTTAGTCGCTATGCTCACATGCGGTTTCACGTCATCACATTTCCTGAAACCAGACCACCATTAGTTTAGTGAGCAGACTTCAGATTGTTTAGAGGCATTGGCCGATTGATCAGAGGGAAGATTGCACATCTTTACATTCTACACACCCATGCCACCATTGTAAAACCTATTGGCTAATTTTTTGCATTGTACACATCATTTTGAGCCTTGTAAATCCTCTTGGCTATTCCCGGCATCATTTTCCACAAGCCTTATAATAGATTGGATTATATATTTCAGTTCTATCTTCACTGAGAGTTCATATTGCATTTGATTTAGACAGTGATTTCACAGGAACTTTGAGTACATTTCTTCTTAGGGGGTGCAACACTAAGAAATACTAGGTATCATGTGCATTCAAGGGGTATAAGAAAACCCCTCAACTAATTTCCCCCCCTAATAAAACCACACCTCTTTACTTATGAAGTAACATATTTTTTTCTAAATCTTAATAAAAAACCCCCTCCTATTATTGTAAACCTATTAAAATTTTCCCAAAAGTGGAATTAAAATACCCCTCCCTTTGAATGCACATGGTACACAAAATCTTAGGAGGTGAACCCCCTGAGCATTTCTTGCACCATGTCTATTACTAGCAACCTCAATTTGGAGGCATCTGCTAAGTTAGACAACTCAAATTATGGAACATGGAAATACCGAAGGGAGACCATTCTTGTACTTCAAGACAAATGGAAGTATGTCTATGGGCCTACACCTAGACCATCAAACGATCTAACATCCACTCCCACCATTGCCATAGCATAAGTAGTGGGATCTACACCTACATCAACATTGTCTGCACTTGAAGTAGATCTTGCCATTGCCCAAGCATAGGAAGAATGGGATGAAAAAGACAAATATGCATATCATTTGATCAAATAAAATGTGCAAGATGTCATGCTTAGATAGCTCAACACCGTGAAGACATCCAAAGAAGCATGGGATATGTTCGCACTCTACGAGTCCAAGAACACTTCCAAGATTCTCACCTTAAGAAATCAAATCAATTAGATTTTTTGCAACAGCATTGAAACCGGTCATGCTTACGTACTCAAAATCAAGGATTATAACAATTAACTCACACAAGCAAGAGAGACCATGAATCCTATAGAAATGGTTCAAGTCATCCTGAATGGACTAGGAGAGGGATACGAGAATCTAGTCCAAAGTATTTCCATTTAATGGAAAATTCCAACACTGGAAGAGATACAATCAATTTTACTTGGTGAACACAATACTCAATCCTTTCACACACGCAAAGGTCATTCCAATGATCAAGATTTTATAGCTTCAGATAGAGGCAGAGGTATAGAGCATTGCAGCAAAGTGGTCATCATCGGCAATGCATCCATGATAGCATTAGCATCAGCATCAGCATCAGCATTAGCATCCAAAAGGAAATCATTCCAACAGAGGAAGGTTCCAAGGAAAAAGGAATGCATGCACCAATGTGTCAAACATTCAGTGCAACTACTATCACAACTTTGGACACTATGAAAGAGATTGCTACAAGAAGGAATACGACTAAGGTAGTCAATCTAGTAGCATTCGATGGAGTTTTTGAGGAAGATAAAATCATCGTGGTGGACATTCAAGTCGTAGTCATTGTGCCAATGAACCTGATATTATGTTTCTTGCAAGTGAGGATATAAATACTGATACAGTGTATCTTGACATTGATTACAATTCAAAAGAAGAATTCCATTATCAAGTCGATCAATTAGATCAGGATCTTTGGTACATCAACATCAATGCATCCCCGGGGGATTCACAGGGGGAAACTTATGATATCACGTGAGTGTACAATAGGGGGTTTTTTTGAAACGAGGCATAAGCTTATACATTAGGGGTGGGGGCCCTTTTTTTTCCCCCAATATTGAATTTAAGCTAGGGGGACCATGTCATATTTAAGAAGGGGGGACATAATAAAGGTTACCTTGGGTAACTAGTCCAAACAAGTTTGATTTTGTGTATGGTTTTAAATAGTCATAGGGAAAGTAACCTAAATTTGCTCATTGTGTAATCTAAATGCTTGAGAGAAAATGTAGATTTAAGGAAAGGGGGGGACATAATGGAATTTTGGTGGTATCTTATAAGCTTAAATAGGGGTGTTTTATCATCCTACGTGGATCTTAAATAGGGGGTTTTCTTGAAGTTCATGCACGCAGGTGACGTCCCCCTTTAATGAAGAGTGAATCCCCTAGGAATGCATCATGTCAGATGACAAAGCATCAAGAATGGTTCACAAAGGTGAAACCATTACAAGAACAAAAGAATGTTATCTATGTTGTAAATAACACATTGAATCCAGTTCAAGCAAAAGGCATTGTCCCTATGAACAATTTCACTAGTACGAAAGAATTGGTGAAAGATGTACTTTATGTTTCGAAGCTCAGCAAGAACCTCTTATCAGTTGGGCAAATGACAAAATATAGCTATCAAGTCATCTTCGATGGGGATGAATGCATAATTAGAGACAATCCATGTTGAGATATCGAGCTCCACTTGTGATATGCCAGGGTGACCGTTGTGCATTTATGTCACCAACTTGTTAGCTACAGATGCGGTTGGTACACCACCCACGAATAATAGCTGGATTACAGCTATCCTTATCTACTCTAGTTTGTGGCTCAGTTAGTATGCCACCTTAGTTAGTTGAGTTTGGTTTGAGACCCACATATAGGGTTCTTCTATTTCTTTGTACTTGAGAGTTCTTTTGGCTTTCACAACTAAGAAGAGGAAAACTGTTTTCAGCCTCCACCTATGTGTATTCCCCCATTGTGTATGTGAGAAAGCCGCAAGTGAGACTCCTTCCCTCTCTCCCACTATCTTCACATGGTATCAGAGCCTTGTTCATGGTAAGGAGCTCAAGAAAGTAAACCAAGTTCACGGTGTCCTAGTAAGAGGACCAGTGTTGCTTTCCTATTTCGAGTTTGGGACCAAATCTCTGCAGGTAGCACAGCCAGAAGTGCAAGAGTGCACTGTCTCAAATTGAGACGCCCTTCGCGGTGTGGCGAGAGCCATTTTGGGGCCATTTTGGGGCTCGTTTTGAAGGCAGAAGTTCTTCGCAGGCACTCAGAAAAAGGTCTTATTTCTAATGTGCGACCACTGCTCGACTGGTCGGTGAAAAGTTGTCACAGAAATTGCATTGTATGCTTGTGTGCAGAGATATTGGGAGTTGCAGAATCATGCTTGTTGCCTGTTGATGCAAAATCGTCACTAGGAAGTGACTCTGTGGTCAAATACCACTTTCGTCAATTTTGCAGATCTGCCCGTGTGAGGCAAAACCTGTGTTTTTTTCGTAGTGACAGAATATTTTGCAGTGTTCTGTAATGGCGTCTGATTCTCTTTCATAGATTGTCACTGAAAAGCTTGGCAAGAACAACTTCCAGGCATGGAAGTTTAGAATGACGAATTTCCTTATGGGAAAAGGCTATTGGGAGTTCATTACAGGAAATGAAGAAGAACCAGTTCTTCCTAATGTTCCCAATCAACAGGAAATGTAGGCATTTAAAGGATGGCATGAGAGAGCCTGAAAAGTTATGTACTGGTTGTCTATCAGCATTTCGGATTCTATGATTGTGCATATTCAGGATGCAAGTATGCCAAAGGAGCATGGGATACTTTGGCAAAAATGTACAGCACAAATACGCAAGCCAGGAAAATGCAACTCAAACGGGAGTTGCATAATGTGCAGAGAGAAAATTTGAGCATCAATGACTACCACATGAAGGTGAAGAAAATTGCAGATGCACTTGCTTCCATTGGGTCGCCAGTGGAAGATGATGATCTAGTTTCTGTGACCTTGAATGGTCTAGGAAAGGATTATGCACAGTTCTGGACATCCATTACCATCCGTGAAAAATTTCCTGATTTTGAAGAGTCGTTTGCACTTCTAGTTTCTGAAGAGCAGAGAAATGGGGGTGCATCTTCTTCAGGAGGAACTTTAAAAGAAACTATCTTCTACTCAAATGCTGGAAGAGGTAGAGGCAGAGGAAGAAGAGGCCGATCTGCAGGCTATGGTAGAAATCAGAATATTGAGCAAACTCAAGAAAACCAGTCCTATGGAGGAGGACGTGGTAACTCTAGAGGCAGGGGGAGCCAAAGAGGCCGTGGTGGATGGCAGAGAGGCCAAAATGCAAACAGCAATGTTGAATGCTTATATAAGGATAATACTTGGGAATTATGCGACCTTCCACCAAGAAAGAAGGCGATAGCAAACAAATGGGTATACAAAGTGAAATACAATCTAGATGGAAGTATTCAGAGATACAAAGCTAGACTAGTTGCAAAAGGATTTGCACAACAATATGGTCAACACTATGATGAGATTTATGATCCAGTAGCAAAGATCGATTCCATACAGTTCTTGATATCCCTAGAGACACTCAGCAGATGGAATGTGTACCAGCTCGATGTTAAGAATGCATTTCTCAATGGTTATCTAGATGAGGAAGTCTACATGCAACAACCAGCAGGTTATGTTGAACCAGGAAAGGAGAATAAGGTTTGCCATCTCAAGAAAAGTCTCTACAGCTTAAAGCAAGCACCGAGAAGTTGGTACAGTGGAATTAATAAGTATTTTGCTAATCTAGGATACATGGAATCCAATGCAGATCATACTCTCTACTACAAAGTTCAAGGGGAAGACAGTACTATTGCACTTTTGTACGTAGATGATTTGATTGTGATAGGATGCAAGGATAGCTTCATTAGAAATCTAAAACAAGACTTATCTACAGAGTTCGACATGAAAGATCTTGGACTTATGCACTATTGTCTTGGAATTGAGTTTTGGAGAGATTCAGATAGCACATTCATGAGTCAATTCAAGTATGTTGATAGTCTCTTGAAGAAGTCTCATATGGCAGATTGCAAGATTGCAGCCAATCCCATGGAACAGAGTTTGAAACTCACTAAAGATTTAGAAAAGCCTACAGTCAATGATAGATACTGTAGGCAACTCATCGGATCTCTTATATATCTAACTCACTCGGCCAGATATTTGTTATGCAGTAAGCTCACTAGCACAGTTTATGGCAAATCCAAAATAGTCTCACTGGAATGCAGCCAAAAGAGTCTTGAGATACATCAGGGGTACAAGACAATTTGGGATAGAATACAGAGGAAGTCATCCACGGTTGCATGGATACTGTGACAGTGACTATGTTGGAGATCATGAGACCATGAGGTCAATATAGGGATATACATTTTTCCTTGGTCAAGATGCTATATCATGGTTGTCAAACAAATAGTCAACTGTTTCTTTGTCTTCAATTGAAGCAGAATATAGAGCACTCACTACAGGTGCATGTGAGGCTATATGGCTCATAAGACTAGTGTCAGAAATAGATTACTTTGATTACTGTGATAATCAATTGGCTCAAGCATTGGCCAAGAATCCAGTATATCATGCTCTAGGACAAAGTACATTGATGTCAGAGAGCACTTCATCAGAGAAAGAGTGTTATTTGGTGACATCACACTGCAACATTGTGATAGCAAAGAGAATGTTGCAGACATCTTTACCAAATCACTTGGTAAAGAGCTATTCCGAAAACACCGACTAGCTCTTGGTTTGACACAGAGGAAGGACATTCCCATTAAAGGGGTGTGATGGAATGTAATGCTCAGTCCTTCTTCAATTCCCCAAAATCATCGTCTTGAGGAAAGGCCTACTTCATGATGTTGATCTTGAGGGAAGGTGTTGAGAGTTCACGCTCAACATCATGTGATCATGTGTGCATAGCACCATCACGTGATCATATGTGCATAGCACTAACTTTATAGAGTGCTATAAAGGAAAGGGTTAGATCCCCTAACCCTAACCCTAAATGGGTTTGTATATATTCTATTTTTTTAACTAAATCTAGTGTACAGTTAGTCATTTGTGGTGTGCGCTCTAGCTATGCCCTCCCTTCTCATCTCCACTCTTCTCCTCTCCCCTCTTCATATTTTGTCACACTGCACGTTACTTGCTTAATCATCTTCCGATAGAACCGATTCAGGGTATGAAACCTTATGAAGCATTCAATGGATACAAGCCATGCATTGGGCATCTCCACACATTTGGTTTCATAGCATATGCCCACATACATGAAGATCATCACATGAAGTTAGACATGAAATGATGTATATGATCATGGTTGGAAACAGTGAAGAAAGCAATAGAAGAGGGAAATACCCTATATGTCAAACCCTAGAATACGTGGTTCATATGTGAACCCAAACCAAAAACATACGTGGTAGTCTAACTACACCACGAGTACAACTAACATAGGCGGTGACATAAATGATAGTCATCCAGGAGATATATCGGGGGTAGAGCTTGATATCTCAACACTCCCCCTCAAGCTCAAATCCATCTCACGTACACCAAGCAAGCTCCTAAATCTGCGAAGCTTCTCGGTACCCAATGCCTTCGTAAAAATATCAGCCACCTGCTCCTCAGTGCTGACATAGACAAGATCAATCTTACCAGCTAGAACTTTCTCTCTCACAAAGTGATAATGCACCTCAATGTGCTTCGTTCTAGCATGATAAACTGGGTTATTAGCAAGCATGATGCTGTTAATGTTGTCACAATGAATGACAACTGCTGCATGAATTGACTGTCCCATATCTGCAAGTAGCTTCCATAACCAAGCTACCTCACATGCAGCCATTGCTGCACCCCTGTACTCAGCCTCTGTGCTCGACAAGGCAACTGTTGGCTGCTTCTTGCTGCTCCAACTGATGGCACCACTCCCAAGGGAAAACATAAAACCACTAGTAGATCTCCTGTCTGAGACACTACCAGCCCAGTCAGCATCTGTGTATCCATGTACCTGTAATGCACACCCAGCTTCATAAAACAGTCCATAATGCAATGTGGACTTCACATACCGCAGTATGCGCCTAGCCGCATCCAAATGTGGCTTCCTCGGTGCCTGCATAAACTGACTCACCAGCCCCACAGCATAGCTCAAATCTGGTCTGGTTATAGTCATGTAAATCAAGCTACCTACTATGCGCCTGTACATAGTAATATCTTCAAGAAGCTCACCTGTCTCTGCATTGAGCTTCACATTCTGCTCCAATGGAACAGAGATAGGCTTACAGCCTGTCATCCCATATTTGGACAGCATGTCCAAACCGTATTGCCTTTGCAACAGCCATATCCCACTTGGGGATCTAATAACCTCAATGCCCAAGAAGTAACGCAGCTCTCCCAAATCCTTCATCTCAAATTTCTGCTTCAACAACAGCTTCACTTCATTAATGTCTGCATCACTATCACCTGTAATAATCAAGTCATCAACATAGATGACTACAAGCACAATACCTTTGCTTGTCCTTTTCACATAAAGTGAAAAATCTGAATTGGAAATCTGAAATCCAATAGTGACAAGATATTGCCCTATCTTGTCTGACCATGCCCTCGGTGCCTGTTTTAAGCCATACAAGGCTTTGCGCAACCTGCATACAAAATCGGGGTGTGAATTATCCTCATAACCTTCTGGCTGCATCATATAAAACTCTTCTTGCAAATCACCATATGCAAGAAGGCATTTTTCACATCCATCTGATGCAAAGACCATCCCTTTGCAGCAGCCATAGCAATTACTGCTCTCACGGTTGCCATCCTTGCAACTGGGCTGACAGTTTCCTCATAGTCAATTCCATATGTCTGCACAAAACCTTTGGCAACCAATCTTGCCTTGTACCTGCTAACAGACCCATCAGCATTGTGCTTTACTTTGTAAACCCACTTGTAGCCAATAGCCTTCTTATCATGAGGCAAAGGCATCAAATCCCAAGTGTGGTTTGCATCCAAGGTAGCCATCTCTTCATCCATAGCTGCTTCCCAATTTTTATGCCCTGCTGCATCCTCAAAACATGTGGGCTTTGGCTCCTCTAGAACCTTGACCATATAAGCATAGTGATGTGCTGTATACCCATCATATCTCAGCCTGTCAACTGAATACTTAATACGAGTGGACCTCCGTACAATTGGATCAGTTACAGGAGTCTTTAAATCATGCCTGCCTTTCCTTGCACCAGGTGTAACAACAGAAGGAATCCCAAGTTCCTCATCAAGGCTCATTTCAGAGCCGCTTGACTCTCCATCAACATGAGAGCTACCAGCAGACACATCAAACACTGGAGCATGGTCTACTTTTTCTTTTCCCTTATGTGATACCTGCACAACACTATCAGGGCTGCCATGTGACGATTCACTAGATCTCAATCTCCCTGTCCATGCATTAGATCCACTAGTAGAGGAATCTCTGGGTCCACTCAAGGCTTGAGATTGCTGCTCTGCATTTATTGCAGCATTCCCATTTCCTGCATTTGCATCTCCTACCATAACAATTGGTGCATACCAGCTGCTCATTTCATCAAAAACAACATCTCTGCTCACTTGCATTTTGCGGGTGGAAGGGTTATAACAGCGATACCCTTTCTGGTGTAGAGCATATCCAATAAAGATGCATTTTTCTGCCTTTGGATCCAGCTTTGTTCTCTTCTCATCAGGAACATGAACATAAGCTATGCAACCAAATACCTTCAAGTGAGAAATATCTGGCTTTTGGCCTGTATACATTTCTTTAGGCGTCATGCCATGGACAGCTGCAGTGGGGGTTCTGTTCATAATATATACAGCAGTTGCTACTGCTTCAGCCCAAAAATAATCATGCATGTTTTTCTCATTTAGGATCGCCCTTCCTACTTCTGCAATATGCCTGTTCTTCCTTTCTGCAACCCATTCTGCTGAGGGGTAGACCTGCATGAGTACTTCCTTTGAATTCCGTGTTCTTTCAGATATTCACAAAATTCTTCTGAAAAGTACTCTCCCCCTCCATCAGATCTTAGCACTTTAATATGCACACCTTTCTCTTTTTCAACCATGGCCTTAAAAGCCTTGAAATGGCTGAACACTTCACTTTTGTGCTTCATAAAATAAATCCACACCTTCCTAGTGTAGTCATCAATAAACGTCACATAATAATGGCATCCACCAATAGAAGCAGCTTTGGTTGTCCAAACATCTGAATGGATCACTTCCAAAGGTCTTCTGCTCACCTTAGCATTTTTGGGAAATGCATGTCTGGCCTGCTTACCCATTTGGCATGCTTCACATACCTTTTGCATTCCCTCAACTCTGAATTTAGGCAAACCTGCAACAATGTTTTTCGTTTGCATAAATTTCAGCCTTTGTATATTCACGTGCCCAATGCGCTTGTGCCATATCTCAATATCTGCAATGACACCTCTCCCATGCGCAAACATAGCAGCTTTCACCTCAGGCATATCAACATCCAAGGTGAACATTCTGCCATTTTTGTTGCCTTTTGCAACCAAGCGGCACTTATTTTTCAAGTCCTCAACAAAGCATCCATCAGGATTAAATCTAACCTGCAGACCTTGCTCAACCATCTGGCCAACTGAAACCAGGTTCTTAGTGATTTTTGGAACATGAAGTACATCTGCCAAGTACTTCGTTTTGCCATCCTGCATAACCAATGGCACTTTACCAACCTGCGTAATTGGGTGCGCAGTATCATCACCTGTTTCAACATAACCTGGCTTATCCAAATTTCTAACATCATGAAACCACTCACCATGACTGGTCATGTGGTTACAGGCACCTGAATCAACATACCAAACATCATTGCAAGCTGTAGCATCTCCTGACATGGAGTTAACCATATGCTACATCACAAAAAGGTGCTCATTTCTGTCGTCACCATGCCCACTTGATGATGCATAGTTGCTTTGCTGCAACTTCCCACTTTTGATGTCATTCTGCTTTTTATAGCATGTATTCTCCTTGTGTCCAGGCTTTCCACAATAATAGCATTCTGTGCTGCTATTTACTTGCTGGTTCCTTTGCCATGAACCACGGCCTCTTTGGCTCCCCCTGCCTCTAGAACTACCACGTCCTCCTCCATAGGACTGGTTTTCCTGTTGTTGCTGTTGGTTCTGATTTCCTGCACGGCCACCAAAACGGCCTCTTCCTCTACCCCTGCCTCTACCTGTATTCGAGTAGAAAGCAGTCTCTTGAGAAGTTGAGGTGGCTGAACCACCATTCCTTTGCTCTTCACTCAGCAAGAGAGCAATAAGTTCCTGAAAATCAGGAAATGTTTCACGGACTCCAATGGATGTCCGAAACTGTGCATAATCTTTCCCAAGACCATTCAAGGTCACGGACACTAAGTCCTCATCATCAACAGGTGCTCCAATGGAGGCAAGAGAATCTGCAAGGCCTTTCACCTTCAAGGAATACTCATTTATATTCAGATTTTTCCTTTGCACATTGTGCAACTCCTGCTTTAGCTGCATCTTTTGTGCTTTGGTATTTGTGCTATACAGCTTCACCAATGTATCCCATGCCTCCTTAGGCATCTCTACATCCTGTATATGCACAATCATAGAATCTGAAATGCTAACAGACAGCCAATATAGGCATTTTCTAGCTTTTTCATGCCATTCTTTAAAGGCCTTCAATTCAGCAGGAGTGGGAGCAGCGCCTAAAACTGGTTCTGCAGTTTCACCACTGATGTACTCCCAAACTCCCTTTCCCATAAGGAAGTTTGTCATCCTGAACTTCCATGCTTGGAAGTTGTTCTTGTCAAGCTTCTCACTGACAATGGTAGACAGATTCTCAGACATTTTACAAATCACGAATTGCAACAGCAACCTGTAAACACAGCAAATGCCTCACAAGGGCAAATAGCAAAACTTCTGCAAAAAACCTCACAGGGGCAGATCTGCAACACTGGCGAAAGTGGTATTTCACCACACAGTCACTTCCTAGTGACGATTTTGCATCAACAGGCAACAGGCATGAATCTGCAACTCCCAATATCTCTGCACACAGGCATACGATGCAATTTCTGTGGCACCTTTCCACCGACTAGCCGCACGCAGTGGTCGCACAGCGAAAAACAGGGCCTTTTTCTGAGTGCCTGCGAAGAACTTCCGCCTTCAAAACGGGCCCCGAAATGGCCTCAAATCAAAAAAATAAAGTGCCTCATATACTGCGCTCTCGCCACACCACGAAGGGCCTCTCAATCTGAAACAGTGTACTCCTGCACTTCTGGCTGTGCTACCTGCAGAGATTTGCTCCCAAACTCGAAATAGGAAAGCAACACTGGTCCTCTTACCAGGACACCACAAACTTGGCTTGCTTTCTTGAGCTCCTTACCACGAACAAGGCACCATGTAAAGAATAAGGGAGAGAGATAGGAGACTCAAGTTCAGCTTTCTTCACAACACACAAAAGAGAGAGGACACAAGGTTGGAGGGTGAAGCCTTTCTTCACTTTTGCACACAACAACAATACAATAGAAGAGGGAAATACCCTATATGTCAAACCCTAGAATACGTGGTTCATATGTGAACCCAAACCAAAAACATACGTGGTAGTCTAACTACACCACGAGTACAACTAACATAGGCGGTGACATAAATGATAGTCATCCAGGAGATATATCGGGGGTAGAGCTTGATATCTCAACATAAAGTACCATTATTCCTTTTACTATTGCATTCTGTTGAGGAGTATCTGCACATGTAAATTATCTTTGAATGACATTACTTTTGTAAAAGTTCATGAATGTTGAAGAAACATATTCACCTCCTCTGTTTGATCTCATGACTTTGATATTTCTTCCTGTTTGGTTCTCTACTAGGCTTTGAATACTTGAAATCTAGAAAAAAATTTAGATTTCTATTTTAGAAAGTAGAGCCAACAATATCTACTATAGTCATCATCAATGAAAGTCAAGTAGTAAAGTGAACCATTGATGCTGTGAGCTTGTGCATAACCCCATACATTTGTATATATCGAATCAAGAATACCTCTTGCTCAAGAGGTGCTTATGCCAAAATATCATTTCTTTTCTACTTAGCAAAGCAATATGCTTCAAAAAATTTTCCTAGAAATTGTAGTTTTGGAAATCTGATTGCCATATTCTAATCTCTTAATTGCATTAGACTTCTGAAATTGACATGTCCATATCTCTTATTCCATACTATGGAAAGTGGCATCGGTTGCTAATGAGATGACATTGCATGTAAATCTAGTATTGAAGATAGCATTCTAAACAAGTGTCCTTCCTTGACTACTTATCCTACTAGCTGATATCCTCTAGATTCATATCTGATTGTGCGCACATTCATCTCCATTAAAGATGACTCGATAGTTGTATTTCATCATTTACCCAACTGAAAAAAGACTCTTGCTAATCTTTGGAACACAAAGTACATCTTTCACTAGTCCTTTCATATCATGAAATTGTTCATAGGGACAATGCATTTCCCTTGAAATGGATTTGGTGGTCACTCATCATATGTAACCCTATCACGTCAATTCAACAGAAGGATATTTTCAATTTTTAAAATTTACAAAAATTAATCTACATAAGGGAGTATTTTTAAAAAATTTGGAAAAATTTTAAAGATTTGTATAGGAAAAGGGAACATTTTATTAATTAAAATTTGACAGATAGGGGATTTTACAAATATACCTTGAACGCACATGATATAGAGGGTTTATACACGGTGACCCCCTCGAGATTTGGTGTATTACCTACAATGTAGATAACATTCTTGTCATTCTAATGGTTTCATCTTTGTGAACCATTCTTGATGCTTTGTCATGTGCAATGATGCACCATTGTCGATGTACCAAGGATCTTGATCTGCTTGATCAACTTGATAACTACATTTCCTTTGGAATTGCAATCAATGTCAATGTACACTATGTAAGTCTTTTGCATATCCTTAGTTGCAAGATACATATCTGAGGTCCATTACCATAATGACTGTGGCTTGAATGTCCACTGTGAGGATTTCCTCTTCCTTGGAAATTCCCGCCATTGTTGCTAGATTGACCTCCTTGGTCGTACTGCTTCTTGCGATAATCTCTTTTGGGTGAAAGCATGCTACGGTATCTAAAAAAGTAATTTTTTTGGCAAAGGTTCTAGCATAGATATAGTACTAAATTGTGTACTAAAAGGCGCTAACAGTTGGATTAGATTTCCACATATCGAGGAGTCCACGATCTGCATTTTGCAATCCACTCTCAATCGAGAATGATATCCTCGCACATCGAGGAATCTGCAATCTACAATGTACTCTCAATTGACTCTCTTCTCTCTCGTGGAATCACTCGCACATGTTTGAAGCCATTGACAGTCGACTCTCTTCTCTCTCATGGAGTCCTGTCTCTGTCCCTACAATTATCTCCGCTCATCTTCACTAGAGGTCCATTGCTCTCTCTCTCTCTCTCTCTCTCTCAGAGGTCCATGGCTCTCTCCATTCTTTGTTCAAACTGTCTCTCCCCTTCTCTCTCAGTGAAGCCCTCACATTTTGGACCGTATGTTCTCTCTGGCACAAAAACCAGTTATGTTTGAGTGATTCTATAGCTCTCTCTCTCTCTCTCTAGATCTCTCTCTTTGTCTTTCTCTCTCTCAAGATGACTTTCTCGTACAATAAGTTTGAGCATGCATGTTTTGATGTATTGTCTTCTTGTATCGTTCATGAATTTATGATTTACCATTGAAATACGGTTGTGTATAAGATGGAGAACTCCACACTAGAAGTGCCACACCATGAAGGGAACTTGCTCAATGCAATGCGATAGCATTGCTCCGAAAGGAACATGGGACACTTGACATTAACAGTTGTGCAACATTTCAAGCATACCACAAAGAACTTGAACTTGAGAATGAAGGCTCACATTTTGTCTAAGGTTGGAAAACATCCAAACATGCAAGAGGTTGTCGATGAGACAAATTTTCAAAGCTAGTCCACATCAATGGCAATAGTGGATAATCTAAAGACATCATTGAGTCTTGTGAAAGAGTAGAAAGTGCTGATAAGTTAGCTATTGCGAAGAGAGTAGCTCTCCACATGATCGCTAACACTTCAGCATTTAAAAAATATAGTGATAGCAAAGTAGCTAAAGCCCTTGGAATTCAAGCACGGAATCTGAAGAAACATCGCGTGGACACAAAACAAGCTTCCTTAAAATGGGCAGATGGAGGTCGAAAGTGTAGACATGATTCCTTAAGTTGTGAGGTTGTTCAATGTGTTGTCCAGTTCTGGAAAGACAACAACATGGTTTCCCCAAACAAGAAAGATGTTTGCAGGCATAGGCTTGGCCCAAAAAAGTATGCAATACATCCCACCCATTTCTTGGAGCTCACAGAGGTGCATCTTCCTTCTTTCAACGAAGCCCAAGTTACACACTATCATTTGGTACTCTTTACAACTATTTAGTACTGTCAGGGATAATATTAGTATTGTTCAGATGTTAAAGCTAACATTTAACACTGTAACAGACTCTATATGAAGAAAATTTAGTGCTAAATCATAGAATCACAGTACTAAATACTACACCGAGGACTTAATACATTTATAGTTAGACCATATTTTAGAAATCAGAGTGCTAGGAATAAACATATGACAAAATAGTATTGTTTGCTCTTTCAAGTCATTTATTATGACTAAATAGAATCCTCATTAACACTAAATAGTACTATTTAGTGTTAATTAGTAGTGTGTGATGTTTGAAATTGTTTGTATTAGAGAAGGACTTCGAGTGTAATCATTCTCTCCTTACACTTACCTTGCTACTAGTTCTATTTAGTACTATCTAGTACTATCCTTGCACTAACCCTGCTACTAGTACTATATAGTAATGTTTAGATATTGTTCTCTTCCTTGCCTTAACTCTGCTATTACTACTATTAGTTCTATTTAGTATTATTTTGTAGTATTTTAGCACTATTTAGTACTATGTAGCACTTAGTAAGTACTCTTCAATATTATCTAGCACTTAGTAATATTAGCACTTACTATTCAATACCAATAGTAATATATAGCACCTAGTAATATCACACTTACCATCTAGCACTTGCTATTTAGTACTAATAGTACTACAGATCAAGCATTTACTATTTTAGCAATATTAGCACTTGCTATCCAACACTTACTAATATTAACACTTCCTATTTAGTACTATCTAGCACTTACTGTTTAGTACTATCCAGCATTGTTAATATTAGCACTTACTAATATTACCACTTAATATTTAGTACTAATAGTACTATCTAGCACTTAGTAATATTAGCACTTACTAATATTAGCACTTAGTACTATATAGCACTTAGTAATATTAGCACTTACTAATAGTGCTATCTAGCACTTAGTAATATTAGCACACTTACTAATAGTACTAAACTAGCAGTTAGAAATATTTGCACTTAGTACTATCTAGCATTTAGTAAAATATTTAGCACTTAGTACTATGTAAACATATTTAGTACTATCTAGCATTTAGTATTTTTTAGTATCTAGAATTTACAACAATACTTAGCACCTAGTACTATTTAGCATTTAGTACTATCTAGCACTTACTAATATTTGGCACTACTAGTAGCAGTTAAGACTTAATAATTAAGTGATAGAACTTAGAAAAATAATGATGGTACTCAGTTTTAAATAACTTATAGTTTTTTTGTTTGTTGTCTAGGTTTAAATAATACTGATTGTTGATGATTGATTTTACAGGCAAAATTCTTCCTTAATTTCAAAGAGGAGCATCCTTCCATAGATATTAGTTTCGGTTCTTTTCAGAATCTGAAGCCCTATTTCATTAAAAAACTGAAGGAAAGGAACACTTGTTGCATTTACCATACAAGAATAGACTTGTTCCGACTAGCAGCAATGAATTCCATGAGGCATAATAGCACATTGTTGCATGGAGATATGTGTGATTTTTTATGCAAGGTTTGTCGGCCCCAAGGGGAGGACACGTGTGTTGCCCACACTAGAAGTTGTTCTTCTGTGTCTAAAATGTGGCATTCGACAGTATATCCAAAGGAAGAGGATGCTGAATGGCACAAGCTTGAATGCTTATTATGCAAATCTAAAAAGTGCCCACAACTGTTGTTTTGCCCATGTGAGTTGGATGATTTAAATGGTGCATTGATAAGATGGAATATGTATGAATATGTGATCGAGGATATGGGAAAAGGTGATGCAAAGAAAAGAATAAAATTCTTATACAAGGAAACTCCTCCATCCATCATCATCCCTCAATACTTGCAACACTTAAATGTGTTTATCACTCACAACTTATGTAGTTACTAGTAGCAACACCCTCAATTCAAAGTGTGTACCACAAATTTTCCTAATGATGTGGTGCTTTTAGTTGTTGACTTTGCAGAGAACTATACATTCAAAGTGCAGAATGAGGTTCAATCAATGCATTGGCATAATGACCAAGTGACCATCTTGGTTCATATTTGCTATTGGAAGGAGACGATTGAGATAAAAAAGCAATCCTTTACATTTTAGATGACAAAGAACATGACACACTATTTGTGCAGCATTGCTTTATGCTACACCATCAATGGTTGGTGTCTAAAGGCTTGAAGTTTAAGAGACACTAGGTTTGGTCAGATGGGGTAGCATCTCAGTTCAAGGCCGCTTGCCCATTTTACTTTGTTGCAAGGTAAGACATTGGACACTGCCCCCTTATTTTCTACATCATGCTGAAGATGTTGCACTTTTTAAAATGCAATATATATGTTGTTTGTTATGCTAGGTATTGCTCCTTGACTGGCATTTGGATGATGTGGAACTTTTTCAGAAGCGTTCATGGCAAGGGAGAACATGATGGGGCTGGTGTAGTCATAAAGCGTGCACTAACCCAGTGAGCAATTGGATGTAAATGGTGCAAAGCTACAAAATGCACATGATGTTGTGGAATGGTTGGCATGGAAGATGGGAGATGATTCTAAACAAAGGCTCTTCGTAGAAGTAAAGGTTGGTGATGTTGATAGGTCTAAAGCATGGAACTGCCAAACCATCAAAGGAAGTCATTCAACACACTGCATATTGGGTTTTAGTAACAAAGATCCCACACAAGCCTTGTTTAGACATTTGTCATGCTTTTGTTCATTCTATATGGATGAAACATGGGATAAGTGCACCAATTTATCTCATGCAAGTCCATGGACCTTGAACAAGCTAGCAATGGATAGACTGCATCAAACATGGAGAAGGAATTTGTAACATATGCGATGAATAGAGACTAGCTGGCTGACATGCTTCACATGGGTGACCATTTTGCAGTACTACAATCCCCTACAAATGAAGATCATGAGGATTATTATGTGGAGCTATGCTCAAAATCATGGGGTAATGTCTTCAACATTAGGGATCAAATGGTTTCTAGAATCTTTTATGCAAAAATCCCAAAATGCAAAAGCAGTAATGCATTACTAAAAGATGCACCTCCTACTATAGTGCATGCTGATGTGGTGTTGGCAATAAAGTTCCAAATGTTTCACAAGCAAAGCACGAGGTTAAAGTCCAGAGAATGGTGTATCGTGTACCCCAGGAGGTGCACAAATGAATCTTGGCAAACATTTCTCTATAAGAACTATTGTTGAGCGTGTATTTTTGCAATGGCTCTTACATATTTTTGTGTGTGTTTTGTATTTTTAGCTACCCCTTTCGGGGTTACTTTTTGTAATACAAAGGCATCTTGTCTTCATTAAAAAATTTTTGAAAAGTTAAGTGTGTTTTTTTTCAGTACATTGATTAAATGGGAGTGTTTCCATGCCAAGTGAATATGGGACAAATGTTTAAAATCAAGTGCTTAAATGGGAGAAATGAATATGCATCTACTGTAAAGAAAAGAAATCCAAAAATTGTGCAAGTGTAGTGATAGTGGAGCTAGCAAACAAATCTTTTCACAATATGACTTATTTGTTTCTCTCAGGGATGCTCCGCAGTGAGGAACTTTAATAGTTTTTAGTACTATTAGTTTTAATTGTGTACTATTATATTATTATTGCTTAGATACTACTATCATATCATACTATTAGCCCTACTTTTTAGTGATTGTGTACTATTGTAGTAATTTTTGTAGTTCATATTAAGTTTGTTCTACTATCATATCATACTTTTTATTACTATTTGGTTAGTACTATTTAGTACTATTTACTACTATCTTAAGTAACTCATCTATTGTTAGTTGAGAAAGACAGAGATTGAGAGAGAGAGCGATAGAGAGAGAGAAGAGAGATAGAAAGAGATAGACTAGAGAACCATTGTACTACTGTCATATCATACTACTTAGTACTATTTGGTTAGTACTATGTGATAGTATGTAGTACTATCTTAAGTAGCACATCTACTATCAATTGAGAGAGAAAGAGAGAGAGAGAGAGAGAGAGAGAGAGAGAGAGAGAGAACCATTGTACTACTGTCATACTATATTTTTGTAATGTTGTTCCTCTTTTTAATATATTGCACTTATAATTCAGAATGAGCCATGCAAAATTAGAAGGCACCATATAAAATCATAATGAGACATATAGAATCAGTCATATGACATTACGGAGCCCAAACGGCTTGGATACAATAGCTTTGTGCTGCACTCCACAAACCCCAATATACTATGTTCTAGGAAGGAATGACCCTAAAACATAGGAGTTTTTTGCCCTTCTTCCTCAGCATCCTCGTTAGTAGTCGATCTGAGGGACTGTTGTCTCAGACATTCAAAGTAACTACTATTTCTTTGGGTCATACCCTGCATCTGTAAGGTCTCTGAACATGTTATCAGCCCTTTTTGCAATTCCACCTCTATTACACATTGATGGATCTGTAATGCCAATCTAAAATAGCCAATTGTATGAGCACCATAACAGACATGACACATGATTCCTTAGCTTAGACCTGACTAATAGTTAGTATTATTTTATCCAGAACCAAAATTGGTACTGTATGGTTGAGCAAAAAAACCATAAAAGATAACATATAAAAAAGGACCATATATTTTATTGCATCGACATTGGCTATTTATGCACCAGTTGAAATAATGGCTCACCTAGTACTTTTATCAGCAAACATCAGTACCATCTAACAACACCAATACCATGGAGATACCATGTAAGAACACCAATACATTTATTAGCTCACCATTAATTTTATCAGCAAAGTAACCAGCAAAGTCTGTATTACAAAGAAACCAGTACAGGTCTGTATTTAGAAAGTAACAACATCTGTATTCATCAATGTACAAGTCCTTTACAATTTGGCCTTCAAGGCCTAGTGTATGGTGGGTATTGGTTTACATAAGGATTATGCCTAAGAATCTATTGGCACATCTCATGTGAAAGGTCTACTATTCTTTGTTGGATGATAAACCAGTCCGTGGGCTTTGGATCTTGGGCTTTGGATCTTAAGTTAACAATGCAATGATAGCATCAACACACCCCATCAGCATAATCTGCAGAGAAGACTTCAACAAATAATTTGGTTGGATGCTCACCACCGGCAGCTATTGCAATGCACTCAATCACATGGCATTCATAAGGGTATCTCATTGTAAAGGCAGGAACACTTTCTTTGTCATTTGCTAAATCCAATAAGTATGGGAGCAACTGATCTAATAGCTCATCACCATTAAGATCTCCATCATAGGCGAAAGGAGTTATGCAAGAACCAGGTGGATTTAATACTGCTTTCAAAGGAGTGTCATCAACCATGAATGTGTTCATGGGATCATAGTCAATGTCATGCATAGCCAATGCACTAAATGGCTTAAGCAGACACATCTCATCCAGCCATGTTGGGTGGCGGAATTCTTCCCTTGTACAAAAATCCTCCTGTGCAAAGTTGAATAAGAACTTGAACTCCCTAAACCCATCATATCCCAATTTGCTTTCCATCAAAGACACTATGGGACTGACATTTCTCCTTGTCATACTACCCCATGTAGCGATCTCAAAATGCTCCCACAAAGATTTCATGAAATTGATCAATTGTGGCTGCAAAGAGATGCCATGGTTGCCTAATTTATGAACATCACCACCTTGGGCCATTTCAAGAGCAATCTGCCACCATCTCTTTAACAATATTCCATTCAAATCAAAGATTAACAACTTTTTTTGAGGCAGAACATCTTCGGAGTCACCTAGAAGTAACAATAACACATATACAAATCCATCATGCTTGAGTTGATAAATTGCAAAAAGAATTTCATATCAAGTTATGAGAAGATAAATTGCAAAAATAATTTAATTAAGAAAACAAGGAAGATAAATTGCAAAAATAATTTCATTCAAAAAACAAGAAGATAGTTTGTTAAAAAAACAAGAAGATAAATTGCAAAAAGAGTCTCATTTAAAACTTGCGAGACCAGCTCTCATACAATGCCATTTCATAGACAATCTGGTCCTAACATTTGGGGTTGGGCATTTTCTAGGATCAATCAAATACAACTTAGTGTTGGGGTAAAGGGCAGTGTGCCCACCCACTTGTACAGTGCCCATGTATACTCATATATATATGATAGAGGAATAAGCTGGAGTAGTTTTTGCTCTACCACTTTTGGTGTCTCCTTATTCCTTTGTGTGTGCTCTCCTCTCCCACAACTGGTATCAGAGCCCATGGCGTTTGATCTACGAGGAGCTCGGTGAGAGGAGAACGGGCACTGCTTCGAGAGATCTACCGGGAGCTTTGGAGAGCTTGATTCTCTCATTCACGGAGAGATTTTGGGTAGACATCATCCAAATCTGTTTGCTCTACAATGCAGCTGCAAGAATCACTTTGGGTTATCTTCCAGCGCTCCAGTGCTCTAGCAATCTAGCGTTGGAAGGAGACCGCCACTACTACACACGGATCCTATTGCGACGTTTACGTACCGACGCTTAACGCACACGGGGCACTAATCGTCGGTATGAAAAGCACGTCCCGTAAAGCGTCGCTATATAGCGACGTTAAGCAAAAGTCGCTATATAGCGACGATTATAAAGGTTGCTATATAGCGACTTTTAAGAGTCGCTATATAGCGACACTAAGATACTATGTTATAGCGACATTTTTCAGAGATGTTTTTTACTCATATAGGCCTTAAAAGTTAGTTTTTTCCAATGATTTTCATACATGTTTGATCTCATAGAGAATAAAAATACGAGAGCATGTACATGTTTGATCCTTTAAAAGAATAAAAGTACAAGAGCATGTACATCAAGTTCGAAGCTCATATATTCATGTCTACGTTTGAGACTTGGTTTCATCGATCCTGAGCCAAGTCTAGTATGCCAAACAAGTCTATCTCCAACTCTATATTGAGTTGATCTCCTATATCATCATCGTACGTTCACCATAGACTTGATCATCTTCTTCAATAAAGTCAGGTGATTCTTGATGATTGTCATCTTCTTCCTCAATATCATGATCTCCATCTTCCTCCCATATGATGTCATTATGCACATCTTCGTCTTGGCTCATATTGTGATCTTCATCTTCTTCTCTAAATCCATCTGGATCAATTGGATCCGGCATTGGTAGTGGCATCTCCATATCCACATGATCTCTATCTTCATATCCACATTGGTAGTGTGAAGGTATATGCACACCACCCTCCTCATCCTGTCTCAAGATTTCGTGTTGTGTACGTATGCAATATTAATCATGAACTCAAATAGCAATGACTTTTTGATGATCCATCACCATGTGCACCACCATGTCCCTTCCATCTGCACACCTCTAAAGTCACAATACAAAATGCAAGGAAATCCTTTAAGATCCAAAAATTAGCCACCCATGAGCTCCTTCCCTCTCTTCTTAGATCAAGTGCCTTGAATTGATACTTTTAAGGTATAAGTGTCGCTATATAGCGACACTTAGGGTTAAAGGTCGCTATATAGCCACTTTTAGGGTTAAAAGTCGCTATATAGCGACTTTTAGGGTTAAACGTCGCTATATAGCGACTTTTAGGGTTTGAGTTTTTTAATGTTAAAAGTCGCTATATAGCGACACTAAAGAGTCGCTATATAGCGACCGAAAAGCGTCGCTATATAGCGACGCTGTGGATTTAAACCAAAACCCGTCGCTATGCGCGGCGCTTTCTTTTGCACTATCTAATTTCTATTGTAAGCAAAGCAATCTCTCCTCCCACCTATTTTCGACGACTCCCACTCTATTCTCCACTCCTCACCACTACTCACCCCTCTCCTAGCTCTTGTGCTCCCCCTCCACCCTTCTCCCTCTTTGGTTTCTTGAAAGGAAGTTTTTGAAGAGGTGAGTCTCTTTGAACAATGTAGGTAGGTTTTCTGTGAGATTTCATTTTGTGAGTGCTTCTCCTTGTATTGCTAAAGCTCCTTACTAGTTTTCATGCTTGATTACTAGTTTTCATGCTTGATTTCAAAGGATTGAAACAAAAAACGAGATTTTAAGAAAGAAAGAAGACTCTTCTCTTTTGTAGGGCCAATCCACAAAACACCGAGCGGGACGTACTATTCCAAGTAAGTGCTTCCTCTTTTTTCCATTTGTTATTTTTTTAATTTGCATTGGCTTGCAGCTAGCGCCTTAAGTGCTAGCTGCAGTGATGGGCGTAGGAACCTTCTCTTCCCCTCTCTTCCCTCTTCTCTCCTATTCTTTCCCTCCTCTCCTTCTCCTTCTCCTTCTCCTTCAATCTTTCAATCTCTTTCCCCCTCCTTTTTCCTCTTTTGTTTCCCTCTTCTTCTCCTCTTTCCCCCCCTCTTTTCCCTCTTTCATGCTCATGCTCTTATGCTCATGCATAAGGATAAGCATAAGCATGAGCATAAAAGAAGGAGACATATGTCTCTTTTTCCCTCTTTCCTTTTCCTCTTCTTCTCTCTTTCTTTCCCTCTTTCCCCTTTCCAATCTCTCTTTTCTTTCCCTCTTCTTCTCTCTTCTCCTCTTTCCCCTCCTCTTTTCCCTCTTTCATGCTCATGCTCTCAGCTTATGCATGAGCATAAGAGCATGAGCATGAAAGAGGGAAAAGAGGAGGGGAAAGATGAGAAGAGAGAAGCTTATGCATAAGACTCCTCTTATGCATGAGCATAAGAGAAGGAGACATGCTCATGCATAAGCATGAGCATATGTCTCTTTTTCCCTCTTTCCTTTCCCTCTTTCCTTTCCCTCTTCTTCTCTCTTTCTTTCCCTCTTTCCCCTTTTCCAATCTCTCTTTCCTTTCCCTCTTCTTCTCTCTTCTCCTCTTTCCCCCCATCTTTCATGCTCATGCTCTTATGCTCATGCATAAGCATAAGCATAAGAAAAGGAGACATATGATCATGCTTATGCTTATGCTTATGCATGAGCATAAGAGAAGGAGACATATGCTCATGCATAAGCATGAGCATATGTCTCTTTTTCCCTCTTTACTTTCCCTCTTCTTCTCTCTTCCTCTCTTTTTCCCCCTCTTTTCGCTCTTTCATGCTCATTCTCTTATGCTCATGCATACGCATAAGCATGAGCATAATGCTTATGCTTATGCATAAGCATAAGAGAAGGAGACATATGCTCATGCTTATGTTTATGCATGAGCATAAGAGCAGGAGACATATGCTCATGCATGAGCATATGTCTTCTTTTCCCTCTTTACTTTCCCTCTTCTTCTCTCTTTCTTTCCCTCTTTCCCCCTTTCCAATCCCTCTTTCCGTTCCCTCTTCTTCTCTCTTCTCCTCTTTTCCACCCTCTTTTCCCTCTTTCATGCTCATGTTCTTATGCTCATACATAAGCATAAGCATAAGCATGAGCATATGTCTCCTTCTCTTATGCTTATGCTTATGCATATGCATAAGACTCCTCTTATGCATATGCATAAGCATAAGCATAAGAGAAGGAGACATATGCTCACGCTTATGCTTATGCATGAGCATAAGAGAAGTAGACATATGCTCATGCATAAGCATGAGCATATGTCTCTTTTTCCCTCTTTACTTTCCCTCTTCTTCTCTCTTTCTTTCCCTCTTTCCCCCTTTCCAATCTCTCTTTCCGTTCCCTCTTCTTCTCTTCTCTTATGCATAAGCATAAGCATAAGCATAAGAGAAGGAGACATATGCTCATGCTTATGCTTATGCATGAGCATAAGAGAAGGAGACATATGTTCATGCATATGTCTCCTTTTCCCTCTTTACTTTTTGTAATAACAAACTTTCTTTTGTAATTTAAAAAAAAAAAGCATTAGTGGGGCAAAACAGGGCTTGCTATGGCCTTGTTAGGCCCCACTAATGCTTTTTTTTTTACTTCTGTTAATCGTCGCTATATAGCGACGTTTACCAGTGTCACTATATAGCGACGATTAGTAGTGTCGCTATATAGCGACGTTTAACAACGTCGCTATATAGCGACGCTTTATAGCGACGGTTCTTTTTCGACGCTTTTAGCGACTTTTATAACGACGTTTGCGCCCGTGAAAAAAAAAAATTTAATGTAAAAAGCATCGGTATTTTCGTCGGAAAAGGGCCTCTGCCTTGTAGTGCGCTGTCCATTGGTCTTGACGTTGTCTCGTGGAAGCCTATCGTTGGCTGTTGATGCATCCTTTGCAGCAAGTGGCTGGCCGTTGTGTGCTTGTTGGAGGCGTTGGTTATCACGGGCAGCTAGTAGATAGGCGTAAAGAGCAATTGTTGCTGCTATTCTGTGAGCCAGGAGTCGGTTGGTGAGCAACTTCTTTGACGTAGGAGACCGTGAAGAAGCGCTGGAGAGCTGCATATGCAACTTGTGGTGGAGTTCGCACAGTCCTCCGATTGCGATTCCATCGACACCAGGCTTCCTAAAAATTTGCAATTGTGCTACCTATAACCTCACATCGAGGTTTCCTCCCTGCAGATTTGGGTCTTATTTTGGCGCCATAGCCATTCTTGGCACTTGCAGGTTCCAGTCTTGGCATAGTTCTTTGCCATTGTCTCTAGCTCATCTGGGAGCTGTTGGCCTCTGGATTGCATGTTTGATGCAGTTGTATGCCTGGGAGATAGCCGGTGTTGCGTTTGAGGTCTTGGAGCTGAGCATTGGCTGATTTTGGTCTCTTTGCGGGACATTTTGCAGAAGTACGCCTTGTGGACATTGTGTGGGATATGTGCTTGTGCACTATGCAGCTTCTTTTGGTTGCAGTTGAGCTTTGTTAGCTCGTGTTTTCCCGTGCATTTGGGTCCTTGTACGGACATACTCTGGTGCATCTTAGTCTTTGTGAACATTCCGTTACAATTAGTCAGTGGGTTGCATATCTTTTTTGCAGATACATCAATTTGGCAGTGGCAGTGACACATGCTTTAACAGTGGTACATGCCTGGTTGAGATGCATTGACAGTTTGTTGGATGCATGGTTATTTGCCTATGTTGGATATATACGGTGGTACAGTGATGTATAGAGATCCTGTCAAATGAGCATTGTTTGGAGCTATTTTCAGGGCTGATTTGATACCATATTCGGGGCTGATTTTATGGCATTGTGTTTGCCATTGGTCAAGACATTACAATTGCTGTTGTTGCTGTTTTTATGACAAAACAGTCATTTTCAGGACTGAATATCTCTTTTCTGGTGCGGAATTGCACTTTGTGCCGAACTAGAAAGTTGTAGTTCACAGAAAATACTACAACTTTGCTTTTGGAAGCAAGTTGATCCGGTATAAGCTCTGCAGGAGTTACAGCCTCTGCAAAACCACAAAAAGTTGCAGTCTACTGTTTATCTGTGACCAATGTGCAGGAAGCTGTTTTTCAGGTGAGAATATCTGAGAATCCACAAGGATTTTGCTCTTGAGGTCAACTGACAAGCTATAGATCTTTCTACCAGCTACAACTTTTCTGTTTACAGCTTTGGCATCCGGTCTTTTAGTGAAAAGATATCACTGTTCAAAAATAGGGACAGCGTGTTATTTTGCCCAAAGTGGCTGTGAGGTATTGTTGTAGGAATTTCTCTTGCACAACAGTGAATTGGGAACTCACAGTAAATTACAAAAAGTGATTGGGATCTCACTTCAGTCCAAGCGCATTATTGGCATTTTGGCAAGTCACTTTGGCACATTTGGCAAGTGGTGAATGCTTGATTTTGTTGCCAAAGGGTTGCACACTTGAGGTGATGCATTGGTGATGCAGTAAATGCCATTTCGATGCATTATGGATTTGCATTGGTGGATGCCGCACTGATGTTTATGGATAGTTGAGCTGGGCTCCTATTGCCATTGGTTGAGCAGGCATTGCTCATTTGGTTTAGTGCATTTCTTACTTGGATTGCCAGGCATTGGTAGGTTACTGGGCTGCATATATTCTTGTTTATGCCTCTTTATGGCTGAGTGCTTTTGAGCATTGGATCAGCCAATTTATTTGGAGACCTAATTGGTCTGGACAACACCATATTTTTTGGTCATTTGGGTTGCCTATTGCACTATACTGCTCTGGTTGTGACCTATTGTGCCACAGATATGGCATCTACAACTGGTAGTGCCCTCTTTGATATTGAGAGGTTGGATGGATCAAACTTTTAGTATTGGAAAGAGCAGATTTATGATGTGTTAGTGCAGAAGAGGCAGCATAAGCCCATTCAATGCAAAGGTGTCAAGCCTAATAGCATTAAACAGAGTGATTGGGCTGACATGGATGAGCAAGCATGCTCTATCATTCAGTCATCACTCTCGAAGTCAGTCTACTTGCAGGTACAGGATGGTGTACAGGGTGTAGACTACCATGCACATGAATTTTATACTCGTATATGCCGGATGTATGACCATGATAGTGTTATGTTACAGCATGATGGGCTGAAATGTCCTGATGGGCTGAAATACAGCCTTGATATGCACTCCAAAGGTCGATCAATTGGTAGAAACAGGTCATGTTCAAGGGGGAATTCCAGGAGCAAGTCTAGCTCTCGGACTTGTGTTAGATGTTTCTATTGTGGAAAGTATGGCCACATGAAAAAGTATTGCTGGAAATGGCTGAGAAAATACAAGAAGAAGAGCAAGGTTAAGAATGACAGGAAGAAGGAGAAGAAGCATGTTGAGCTTCAAGGCATGGATGCCAGGGTTTCCACTGATAGTAGCAGTGATGAAGGCATTCTTTTGTCTATGTCTGACATCTCCTTCTTGGCCACTGATGTACCCATTCTTGGTGATTGGATGTTAGATCCATGTGCTTCATGTCATATGACCCCTCATAGGTCATGGTTCAGTGCATATCAGGAATGCATTATGGAGAGTGGTTTGATGGGCATTGATCATTCTATGGATGTCTATGGTTATGGGGATATCCACCTTGTTATGCCTAGTGGCTCTATTCTTGTTCTACAAAGGGTTAGACATATACCAGGACTTGCTACGAGCAAGATCAGTACTGGACAGTTGGTTGAGGCAGGTTATCATGTCTCTTTGGGTGATCATGCATGGAAGATTGCTAGAGGCAATCTGGTTATGGCTAGGGGATCACGGGTCGGATTCTCTTATGCATTGCATGTATCAAGTGTCCAAGATAAGATGCTTATGATTAGTAAGCAGCCATCAGCTAGTTTATGGTATGCCAGACTTGGACATATGTCTACTGCAGGTATGGAAGCCCTTACAACATTGAGATACATTCCTGTCATGGATGTCTCTCAAATTTTATGTCATGATTGTGATGATGGTCAGCAGTCAGGATCCTCCTTTGTGAGGAAGACAGTCAGTGAGAGGTATGTTGAGCCATTATAGTTGGTTCATAGTGCAGTTTGTGGGCCTATGCCTACCGTTTCACTGGGTGGTCTCCCACTTTGTTAAGATAACATCGATGAGATTACCCACCTTCATTATGTAAAGAACTTGGAAATGCCATCCCACTTTGTGACATTTATTGATGCTGCTACAAAGTACATATGGGTATATCCGATTCGGCAGAAGCATGATGTATATGATACATTTCAGCGCTTCTTGGGTAATGCTGAAAATCAGTCAGGAAAGAAGCTATTGAGCTTGATGGCTGATGGTGATGCAGATTTTACCTCTTCTAGATTTCAGCATCTATGTGATACACTTGGTGTCAGGAGGGTGTTGACCACTCCTTCTCTTTCTGCTCATGATGCCTTGGCAGAAGGCATAAATCGGATCCTATTGGACAGGATTGGTAGCATGCTACGATATGCAGGTCTTACTGAATGCTATTGGGCTGAGGCATGTAAGACAGCTGCATACTTGCTTAACAGGTCACCCAGGAAATCTCTGAATGGTAGAGTGCCATTTGACTTCTTGACAGGCAGGGCACCATGTTATGAGCATTTACGTGTGTTTGGCTACGAGGCTTATGCTCATTGTTCCCGATCCAGGAGGTGTATCTTCCTTGGATACAATGAGTCCAGTAGGGACTACAGGTTATGGGATTCTTCAACTAGAGAGTTGATACGCAGCCATAATGTCTATTTCAGAGAGGATGCTATGTTTAGACAGCCCAGGATTGTGGATAGCAGGAGAGTGGTGTTCCAGGAGGGTGTAAGTGCACTGATACCTCCGAATTCTTTGCAGGGGCAGTCTATATCCCTTGGAGTGGGAGGTTTTTCCCACGGTGAGCAGGTTATAAACTTGGGACAGCCACGATTACTTCCTAATTTTGATCAGAGACAGACAGATGTCTCGAGTATTCCACAGGTTTATACTCCTATGGAGATTGTTGATGCATCTTCTATGGACAGTTACAATTTACTCCTAGGATGCGGAGTGCCTCTTGCAGATGAGGATGAGGCTATGCATGGTGAGGAGGATACCTTGGCTAATGATGCCCGGTATGATCCATTGGCTGGTTATGCCAGGACAGATGTGGTTTCTGCAGTTATTGACTTGGGTCATATTGCGCATGGGTAGGAATCATTGATATGTTTGCTTCGTAAGTGCCTCTATGGCCAGAAGCAATCCTCTCGATCTTGGCTTCATAGGTTTGATACTGTTATGAGAGCTCAGGATGTGATGCGCAGTGAGACAGGTTATAGTCTCAGTATTCAAGAGGTTGCTATCCTTCTGAGGTTACTTGCCATATGGTTCCTTATGGACAGCGATGCTTTGCAGTGGGAGCTGCATGGTCTTGATGATGTTTCTCAGATACTTGGTTGTTTCAGTATGGAGAGGGGGAATTTACTGAGTACTCCATTGCCTGTATTGGCTCCATACTTGAAACACAGTAGGTTTGACGATCACAGATCAGTTGAGCAGCAAGTTATGGTTAATATGGCAGCCATAGTACTTCATGCATCCATGACTGTGTTGAGACTTGGTTCTCACATGTTTGCCATTGGGGCTACACTTCCAGTTCTTGCTTCCGTTGCAGTGGGAGTTGGTAGCATGATTATGGTAGATTTTGGCAGTAGGGAAGCGGTTGTGGACATCAAGTCCTTATGCTTCCAGGAGCAGCATGCAGGTGATGCAGGTTGGGTAGACCAGCAGAGGTCTATTGTAGGGCATGTGCTTATGGTCACAGGTGGTACAGAGACATTTTCTTTACACATTGACAGTTCAGGTGCTATGGACTTAGCACAGGAGCACGTGGTGGTGAGAGTTCAATCACTCTCCCAGTGAGATCTGGCATGAGATCTTGGTTGACAGGCATCTATAGCTTGTCATTTTCTATCTTGCAAACCTGATGTCTGCTAGCAGCTCGGGGGGGTCACTCATGTTATGTAACCCTATCACATGAGTTCAACAGAAGGATATTTTTAATTTTGAAAATTTACATAATTTAACTTACATAAGGGATTATTTAAAATGTTTTTAGAAAAAAATTACAGATCTGTATAGAAAAAGGGTATATTTTATTAATGAAAAATAAACCAATAAGGGATTTTACAAATAAGCCTTGAACGCACGTGATATAGAGAGTTTATACATAGTGACCCCCCCGAGGCTAGCAGCTTATCCTCTATGCACTTTGCACATTGTAAAGTGCCGATGGGCATAGGATGACGGTCTGGTCATCTTGTTTTTCAGCCTATGGCTGATTGTATTATATGTGTACTATACTCCCTTAAAGGCACACTGCCTTTAAGTGGGAGGTTGTTGGGGTAAAGGGCAGTGTGCCCACCCACTTGTACAGTGCCCATGTATACTCATATATATACGATAGAGGAATAAGCTGGAGTAGCCTTTGCTCCACCACTTTTGGTGTCTCCTTATTCCTTTGTGTGTGCTCTCCTCTCCCACACTTAGTAACTATTTGACTAAATTTCCTTTTCTTTGTCCCCATAGGGAGAAGGCGACCTAGTACTGTGTCATCCTCCATTTTCTCTCCATCAGAGCTGTCAGGTAATTTAGGCTTTAGTCCTGATATAATCTCAACTGCCTCAGTGACCCTCTCATTGCTATCTGTGTCGAGCTTTTAACCATTATCCATGTGTTCACCCTTGCTGTTCTTTCCAGTCAACTCCCCACCGCCACCTATGTCTTTGTCCTTGCTGTGGTTTACCATCCTGCATGTCCAATCTTGCTATTGCTTCCTCTATAATCCTATCCAGTTGCTGCAGATATTCTTCATGCAAGTTCAGCAGATCATCTTCATCTAAGATGCTGATCATCTTTGATGTCTCCAATTAGATTGTCTACAAAGAAATAAAGTCAAATCAGAAATGCGTTTGAGATGCTATACACAAAAGACTGTAAATACATGTGCATCTTTACAAAAAGATACATACCCTTCTTTTCCTCTATATTCTTGCTTCTGTACAATGACCGCATAACAGATTTTTTCTTGTGTTGTATGTGGCGATTCATCTTAGTAAGAGCTTCCTTAACTGGCAAACTTTCATCTGCTAAACAATATATAATACATGAATAGATGCAATATATAAAACAGGAATAAATGAAATAGATAAAATAGAAACTTATAAAAATAAATACCGTCTTTTGGCCACATAGGAAAAAAAAACAGTCCTACCTCTCTCCTCTACAACTTTCAGGTCCCCCTATGCCATTACCTGCTGCGTTTTTACTTTGTCCAACATTTCATCTTCGTCATGTTCCTAATCCCCAACATCCTCTAAGGAGTTGTCATCTTCCAACCGACTTCCATCGAATAGTTGTTCATTGTCTTCTTTTCCACATGAGGCATGACCCTCTACCTGTTGTTCTTTCTTGGTGTTTATGAACACATTGAAAATGTTAGGAGTTTCACATTTCTCATTTTCAACAACTTCAGCTTGCTTTGTACTAGTCTTCAGCTTTTTTGGACATGGTATTTCAGTGTCTTTACCGGTTTGTGTAAGGAAAAGAACAATTATTTGAAACTGATTTCAAAAGGCAAATAGATTATTTAAAGATAGACAATAATTTTAAAAAAAATAGTACTTAAACTTGAAGGAAATATGGCCCTTGAGGAGTCCCCTTTAGGGACAAGCGACATATTCCAACACAGCCCTTGCCTCTAAAGGGGACCCCTCAAGGGCCATATTTCCATTGGTTGTGTTGGAGTCCAAATGTGATTGGTACTAAACAGTACTAAGTGCTAAGTGCTACTAATAGTGCTAAATACTACTAATATTGCTAAGTATTACTACATAGTACTAGATACTACTAATACTGCTAAGTACTAAACAGTACTAATGCTAATCCTAATACTGCTAGTAGATAATACTAAGTGCTAAACTAGGGTACTAAATACTACTAATACGAAATAGTACTGAGTACTAACTAGTGCTAAATACTACTAAATACTACTGATACTAAATAGTGCTAAATACTACTGATACTAAATAGTACTAAGTGCTAACTAGGCTAAATACTACTACGTACTACTGATACTACTAAATAGTACTAACTGCTAAGTTAGAGTGCTAAATAGTGGATGATAAATAGTATTAAATGCTAAATAGTACTGAATGCTGAATAGTCCTAAATGATTAATAGTACTAAATATTAAATTACAGTTCTAAAAACTAAATAGTACTAAATGCTAGATAGTGCTAAATGGTACTAAATGCTTAGTACTATTTACCCTTTTAGGCTATCCTTTTAGTACTAAATGATATATAGTACTACATGCTAGGTGGTGCTAATATTACTAAATGTTGAACAGTCCTAAATGTTAAATAGTACTAATGCTAAATAGTGCTGAATAGTACTACATGCCAAATAATACTAAATGCCAAATAGTGTTAGATGTTAAATAGTATTGAAAGACACAATACTAGCAGTGCTAGATAGCGCTAAATAGTAGTAAATGCTAACTAGTACTAAATGCTTAGTAGTATTTAGCCTTTTTAGCTATCCTTTTAGTACTAAATACATAGTACTAGCAGTGCTAGATAGTGTTGAAACACAAATGTACTAGCAGTGCTAGATAGTGCCAAATAGTACTAAATGCTTATGCTTTTAGTACTAAATGCTAGGTAGTGCTAATATTACTAAATGCTAAACAATCCTAAATGCTAAATAGTGTTAAATAGTACTAAATGATAAATACTACTAAATGCCAAATAGTGTTAAATGCTAAATAGTGCTGAAACACACATTACAAGTAGTGCTAGATAGTGCTAAATAGTACTAAAAGCTAAATAGTACTACTGAATGCTAAATAGTGCTGAATACTACTAAATGCTAAATAGTGCTAAATAGTACTATAAGTCTAGATAGTGCAAAATGTTAAACATTGCTAAATGCCAAATAGTTCTAAATCCTTAATATTGCCAAATCACATAAACAATACTATTTAGTACTAAATAAGGGACTTCAAATATTCAGCATGTACAATATTATATTATTCTATTGAGTAATAAGTAATAAGAAAAGAAGAGTGAAGAAATATACTTGCTTTATCAAAGCCCATGGTAGCCAACCATGCATTTGACACCAATACATTGCAAGACGGATGAATACATTGCAAGTTCTCAAAAAAATGGAATGCTGCACAGATGATGTGGTATGTGTGCAAGCATGGCGCAAAAAGCACATCAATAGCTTCTTGAGAAAATCCAAGCCCACAAAAAACACACCTGCACACTTATTGAAAGGGTAAGTACACACTACTTGTAAGAGGATCCAACTCTAAAAACTAAAACATCGATTTGTACATGGAAATTAAGAATCTCACCATTCAATATTCACGTTCATAGTCGCTGCTGTAGAGACTATGGGATGGTGAGTTGGTGCTAAATTTAGAACTCTGGGACCCTAACTTGGGAGCTTCTCAATCAAATGCTGCACATTGCTCAAAAAACTTGAGCTTGCTTAGTAGTACTCTCCAAGACTGATTTGCTACCTTTTTGCTGATTCAAATATTACTTTTCTACTACATCCAATTCTACCTCAAGTTTTGCTACATCCTTCAAGAACTTGTCCTGCAGTAGACTACCATGTAATAAATTGTCTACTTTACTATGCACCCAGCTAAGTGTATGTACAATTGATTCAACTTTTGTGACTACTTCACCCTTAGTTGTAGTAGCAGCCTCAAAACCTGCATGCAATCTTACATTCTCCTTTGACACTGTACCCTTCCACTCATGCAGTACACCTTCTTGCTCCATGTTGAACTTCCGTTGATCCTGTAAACTTGCAAGCTCCCATTTTGCTGTAGATGTGCCTACATCATGTTCGTGCTTAATACACATGCTGTCCAAGCTAGTCGAGTGCAGATTCACATCTCTATGTTTGGCAAAGTCATCCCAATCTACGTCTACTCCATGAGTAGATCTAATGAATGCTTGCACCAACACTATACCAACTTCATTGTTCATGACTGTATTAGAATTGTAAATCCTATAGTAAATCTTCATAAAATCGTTCAACAAAGATTTTTTCAGCCGACCTATATGAAAGCCACACCGGCTCTCTTTGTCGTTGTTTCTCCATATTTCTCAGATCCAGGTGTCCAACTCCAAATATGAGTCTCTGGCTTTGCTCTCAAGAAAAATCTCCATCCAAGACTGACTCCGGTCGGAATTGCTATTGGTTTGCTATCCTTAGTCTTTGGCTTCTCTTTGGTTGGAGTCGGAATAGAAGCCGCTTTGCTGTCCGTAGCCTTTGCCTTCTCTTTGGTTGCAGACTTCCTGGATGGAGTGTTTCTTCTTGGAGATAGGACATGGGGCTTCTTGGAGGTGGGAGATGTGATGCCTTTGGGCTTCCTTGGAGACATGGTGGTCTTCAGCTACTGTAAAGAGAGTAACATTTTAGTACTAGGACTCACACTAAGATGAAACGGAGTAAAATAACAAAGAGAGAGAGAGAGAGAGAGCAACAACAAAAGTAGAAAGTTTGCATGTCGACAATTGAAATGGCAAAAGACAATCGCATGTAGGTCTGAATATTAAATTATGGGGGGAAAGCATTTGGAGAATGGAGGAAAAGCAAAGAACAAATAGAGAATAGGGAAAAAGAGAAGAATGAATAGAGAGAGAGAGAGAGAGAGAGAGAGAGAGAGAGTACTCACGAGAGAGCTACCCACGTTGATTGCAAAAAAGATAGAGCACTATACTGCCTTTATAACTACTGCAACCTCTTTCATATACTCATCCCTACCCCAAACACCAGACACCATGGAGTCCCTCAATCCTGAAAATCTCCATCCCAAACTAGTTCAAGCAAAACACATCATCCAAAAGTGATCTTGTTGATGTCAATGGTAGATTGATCCACTCATGAGTATAAAATTTCTACATGTGCATCATTACCAAATTCAATGCTCTACATAGACGGGCCCAATTCCAAGATCAAGTACATGAATATACAGTTTTTTGTTTTTAGTATCTATATCCACTCATCAAACTCAACATCTGTACAAAGACTCATCCAGAGAATCTCTTCTGGGAGGTCTTCCCTTGCTGTGGTAACACAACACCCTGTCACTCTTCATCATTCACATATAACAGTAGGTGCCATACACCTTGTGCTTCAAAGTTGAGAATTTCTTTAAACTGAAAGTTCCAGCTGAACCACACTATATCATACTGTGATTCTACCTATAAACAAAAATACATTGTTTTGTTTTTTTAATTTCCTCCAGTAACTCCTCTCCTGGTGTCCTACTATCTCCTTCCACAAAAAATATCTAGAGAATCAAACCCCACATTCAAATCAATCTAATGTGATATCTACACTATAATCTTAGAAAAATACATATTCTGATATCATATCTATCTCATAAAATAGATCTCTCGGCAATTGGCTCTTGGGAAATTCCAATCTTGCAGCTATCTCATTAGTTATCTGAAGGAAAAGAATCCACCGCCGCTCCTCTGTAACTTCATTGTATATTACTTCATATTGCACATGTCGTGATACAATAATTGCCTCGACCCTGTGGTTCACTTCGGACACCAAAAACATCTTCCTAGTTACACCAAGGTCATCAGTCTTTTCAGTCTTTCTTTTGGCCTAGAAGACTCTCTGGACGGGAAATGACTGCAACCACTAGATTCTATTGCCCCTATGATCACCACGATTCCTTGATACAAGCAGGAAGGTTACTACTTCAAATCAGCTACGCTCTTTCACTTCTGACTGACAGATGGCAATGCACATAACCTCCCAGAGTAGAGGTACCACCCCTTCCAAGTGCATAGCCAACTACTATCCACCTTTTAGTTGTGTGACAAATAAACTTCACACTAGATTACCAACTATCACCTTGTTTAATCTTTCCATGCACATCTCTGAGTTCCTTTTCCTTCATTGCATTGATTTATTAAAACTCTCCCTTGAGAGCATCTTCTCAAGATTGTGCTCACTTATTAATTTGTTCGCACATTGCCATAGCTTTCTCTGATGCATTGCGGGTCTCCTCTATCAAAGCATCACGCTTCTTTCTCCATTCTGCTATCCATAGTTTTTCCGCCACAAGCAAGGCCTCTCCCCTTCACAATCCGGGTTCTTTTGCTTCTCAGAACCCCCTGAGCTTATGCGCAGCTCTCTCCTTACTCCCGAACTCTCATCCTCTTCACCTCGAACTTGCAGTTCTGATCCCGTCCCACTGCAGAAGCTCCCCCTTTGCTCATCAAACTCTCCACCCACCAAGCTCCTCCTCGTCCAGACCACCAGCAGCCTCCCTCCGTGCTCCTACTGATGGTGCTCCCCTAGTGACAAAATAACCCACCCCAATGCTGCAGTAACGTCACCACCTGCTCTCCCAGCTCCATCTCCCAAAAACCATAGCCCACGGCTACCTGTACCCCTCAGCAGATCATGATAACGCATCGACCAAAGTCCTTCAGCCTAATTCATTGCATTGCTCTCCCAGAAGCTCTCTATCACCGGCCATCCTTTCACCATGAGCTCATAGTAAAGCAACAGCCGCCACGGTAAACTCCACACCGGCCACCATGCGTCCCTCAACGAACCCCCAGCCTTTTTAGCGATGCATGCTTCCTTCCTTTTCCAAAAACTCTCCCCTGTCTCCACGTGAAGTCGACCCCTCCTCTGATCACAGTTCTCCTCCTCATAACTTCCTGGCCCAAAAACTGCAGTCGCGGTCCTCCCCTTCGCTCCTGCTAGCCTCCCCTATCTTTTCTACTTTCCCCCCGTTCTCCCTTCTAGATCTCGTCAGAAGAGATCTCGTCGCCACCTTGCATGCAATCCAGAAACGTTAATCCCCTCAGCACGTAACACCTCGCCATCTAGAAGCTTGAGAAAAGTTTCACGTACTCACGTTCACATGCAGGGTATCCTTTCCAAATCAATTCGGCCACCTCAGCAACAATAACATTTTACCACTGTCAAAAATTTCTCCTAATTCATACATTAAGCCTTAAATGCTTAGTTCGAAACCTTAGACTTAATGCACACATGGTTCTAGATAGGCATTCAATCACTTGCATGCCTCTTCTAATCTCTTTACACCAAACCATCTCGACTCATGGGAAGTTCACATGACTCAAGACAAAAGGAAAAACACTCATGATATTATAAACACAAGACACAGGACGGCAATGAAAAGCATGTCATCCCACACCAATTGCTCTAGAGTGTCTACTGCAACCACATTGCTTTTCATCATCTCCCAGAAGTCCCTGTAGAAGTATCTACCATCTGTACATCTGTGTAGAGTCTTTATGAGAGTATCCATAGCTCATTTCCTCCATCAACTAGCTATGTACATAGCTATGCACCAACTCATCAGCATGCCACAAGTAAAATACATATTTACATTTTTGTTCACACATCTCTAGCAACGCCTTTCTTCTGCTGTGACATTCATGTCGAGCAGTGAACCAAAAAGACATGAAAGATCCGAATTTTCTTCTTCTTCACCTTGCACTCACCAGTCGTGCCACAGCTCAACATCTTCATGATCCTCCTCTTTCAATGCTACCATTAACCGTGCAAAGTATTTCTTGAATCGGAGACTATTGGCTCTCTTCTTATGTTTTTTAGCATCTAAATCAGTCAATTGATAAATTCCATTTTCAAATTTCTTCTCCACTTTGTATGGACCTTCCCACTTGGTTTGATAAGCAGTATGAAATATACTATCCAATTTGCTATTATATATGAGAACCAAGTCTCCATTCTCAATTTCTTTTTTCTTGATTTTTGCATTTTCCAATTCTTGCCTCCGCATTTGTACTTTGGCATAATGCTCAAAAGCTAAATTCCTGTCTAACTGCATCATCTGCAGTGCCAGTAATCTCTCCCTGTAGCTGTCTATAGGTTCATATCCTTTTTCAACTAAAAATTTCAAAGCTGGTATTTCCACATCCAATGGCAGCTTCTTTCCCATAAACCAAATGAAATGGAGAGAATTGAGTGCTATGCTTCACCACTGCCCTGTATGCCCACAAAACTTGATTTATCTCCAAATCCCAGCTCTTTGTGTGGTTTCCCGTCATCTTAGTCATCCATCAATTTAAAATTTCCATTAAAATTCTCATTCAACCCATTGCACTGAGGGTAGTATGGGGTGATGTACTTATGATTTATATTCAGCTTATTGCACAAGTAATCCGTCATTTCTCCTCTGAATCTAGGACCACTATCTGAGAGTAACTCCAAGGGAATTCCAAATTTGCAGCATATGTGTCCATATATGAAATCAACAGCCCCTTTGCTATCCACTCTTTTTACTGCCTTCACCTCTGTCCATTTTGATAAATACTCCACTGTAGTCAATATATAACATTTCCCTCTGGCAGTTCTAGGTAAAGGACCAACTGCATTTATCCCCATCTCTCAAAAATATCACAAGCCAACATAATATTTCTCAGCTCCATTTTAATAATTCTTTTTCCCATCCTTTGACATTCATGGCAGGATCTACACTAGTGCTGCACATCCTTCTGTATTGAAGGCCACACATAACCATCTAAAAGTATTTTTTGCAGTGTAATCTTAAAAGCATAGTGTCCTCCACAAGCTCCTTCATGACTGGATGATAGTATATAATATATCTCCTCTCTCCAGGTCACTCTACTCAAAATTTAATTAGCCCCTCTCATGTAAACCTCATCATCAATCATCATATATTGTCTGCTCTTCTGTATGAAGTGATATTTCTAACTCTTCTTAAGCTCCTGAGGTAGATGTCCAGTAAGTAAGAAATCCACTATCCCTCTGTATAGTGGATCTTCAAGCCTTGCTATCATTGGATCTTGATCACTCATCTCCTGAGCCAATTCATGTGCTATTTGATTATCCTGTCTTTGCACATGGTGGATATTCCATGCTGTAAATTGTTGATGCAGCCTTTTTACTTTGGCTAGATGCCCTCTCAACCTCAGGTTTCCTGCTTGCCATAACTTCCCAAGACCTACTTTACAACAAGTAGAGAATATCCCTTGATCATTATCTTCTGAATTTTCAGCTTAAGTGCAGTCAGTAACCCCTCATATAATGATGCATAATTTGCCTCATTATTGCTTCCAGTTTCTAGATGAACTCCCTCCTTTTGAATCAACTTGCTCGCTGAATCAGTAATCACATAGCCTCCATTAGCTTGATGTAAACTCTTCCTATATGAGCCATCAAAATGTAAGATAGATGCTCTTGGAATCATAGCATGCTCCTCTTGATCTATCTTCTTCTCCACTTCCTTCACCAAAATGGGACCCTCTTTGTATGTTAACAGATCTGCTAGTGTGGCTCTGTAAGTGCTCTCCACCAGAAATGAAAAAGTATTTCTTATAGCTCAACCAACCACTTCATCATACTTCGAGAAAGTGTTGAAGTATTGACATGCTGAGGCAATAAAGAGTAGCAAGTCAAAACCACAAATGGTTTTGAGATAAGATATGCCTTGAACTTCCTGCAAGCATACACCAAGCTTAACAGAATCATGCCTCTGTATATCTCCTTTTTGCTTCTGTCTAAACTCTACTGGCATAATACACAAACCGCATATAACGGGTCTCCTCCCCTTTCTGCAATAAGATGGCTCTCACAACATTTGGTCTAAATGAAGGGTTCACATAATAGGTCTGAGAGAAATTTGGAGCTTTCACACAAGCAATTTCTCCCAACACTTCCTTTACCCTATTGAACACTGCTTCACAATCCTCACTCCATTGCAGAGGTTCTTCTTTCATAGCTTGTTGCAGAGGATACAATAGCTAAGAGACTAAATGTATAATCATATACTTCGACACCTTTTGCACAAAAGTCTGCAACTGTTTAGATGTAGAGGGAGCTGGAAGTAAAATAAGGGCTTTCACCTTCTCTGGATCAGTCTCAATGCCATTTTGAGATACTATATGTCCCAACAACTTCACTTTGGAGCATCCCAAATGACACTTCTGTGGATTGAACTATCCTCTTGCTTCATCCATTCTGTGGAACACTTGATCCAGCCTCCATGCATGCTCTCTCTTGGAACTGTACACACATATATGATCCAGAAATGCTCTCACAAATTTATCAATAAAAGGGGCTAACACTTCATCAATATTCTCTTGATACCAAGCCGGTGCATTCTTCAATCCAAAAGGCACTACTTTGTAACAAAAGCAACCCTAGGGTGTGATGAATGTAGTTTTGACTTGATCTTCTTTTGCAATTATAATCTAGAAGTATCCAGAATATCCATCATACACATTGTATTTCTCATATCCTGCCACTCTATCCAATATATCATCGAATATAAAAGGAAGGGGATAATGATTACTTTTTGTTACCGCATTGAGAGGTTTGTAATCAATGCATACTCTCCATCCTCCTGTGTGCTTAGGAATGATTACCACTAGAATCCCCCAATCTGAATGCTCCACCAGATATATCAACCCAGCCTTGAGCAACTTATTCAACTCCTCTCTCAGCATAGGCAAAAGCTCTCTGTGTCCTCAATTTTTTAAAAAAGGCCTGCTACCTTCTTTTAGCTGAATGTGCATTGGCTCACATCTGAAACCCCGAATCTCTTCATGTGAGGTAATAAACAGCTGAGGATACTGATGAATGACCTTCATATACTCCTTCTCCACTTCTTACAAAATGGAATTCAGCATGGATAGAAATATCTCTTCTCTCTGTGTCTGGGAAGGTGGGGGTTGCATCAAGTTATCCATATCTTCAAGCTTACTCTCCTCCTTAGCTTCTTGTATCTCTGCTGCCTGTAATTCATATGCATTAGACTCCTTCAATAGAAATGATACATATCCTTCTTCCTTCGATGTGGTACTTTCTTCTTTCATCTCACTATTTGACTCCTCTTCCATGCTTGTTTATTCTGGTTCTTCTTCTATTTCCCATCTGCTGCTCATATCAAATTTCTTGTCCTTTCCTTTCTTATTATGCACTGTAATTGTACCCTCTTCCAATTTTGTATTGCTCCTACCTGTCTGAGCCAAGGTTTTCCCAAAATCAGAGGGTATGCTCCCAAACCAGCAGGCATAATGTGGCAATTAATGCAATAGGATACTCCAAAAGCATCCACTACTACTCCTGTACATATACCCAGACACTTCACCTTCGCATGGTTTGCTAATCGAAGCCTAAAATCTAAATGTGCATTCAAATTTAGCCCCAACCTCTCCATACATGCCTTAGTCATGACACTTATCTGTGCACCACCATCAACATATGCCTCTCCAACACTCATACCTCCACACCATGCATCCACTACAGGGCATAAATCTGGAAGATCTTCTACAGACATCATCTCCATCTCTCCTCTTGTAGGTTCCTACTCATTACTTTTCCTGGGATTTGGCCAACTTCTTCCATTCTCTCTTGAGCTTAGGGCACAAACGAAGCAACTGTGCAAAAGTTATATTGGCTGTCCTTTCTTTCAAATCATTCATCAATGTGTATTCCTCCTGTCCTTGACCAATATGCAAATCTGAAGTTTTATAATGTTTCCTGGGCCTCCAACTCTTCTTTTTAGGAGATTGAGGGCTGGGATCAAACAAACTCCACATGCTTCCCTTTTTTTGCAGAAGGTCCATTTTCTCCTATTGCACTCCTTGTTCTCTTTGCTACTAGCATGATTTTCGGAATAGTCTCCATCCTAATTAGGCTGACTGCCTTCCCTTTCCCTTTATCTTCCCATTTGACTCCACTGGTAGAGGGCTGATTCCGACCCTTCACTTCCACATTGAAGTCTCCTGACCTTTCATTTGTCTTTTGCATTACGGGATAAACTTCTCCACCTACTCTTTCTGGTTTATCACAGTGAGGGCTGATATGTCCCCACTCTCCACAATTCCAGCACTTTACTCGTGTATCCCCGTCCTCTACCTATTCCAGTTGAATTTCCTTCACTTCCAGCCTGTATATCTCTCCTGTTATTCTGCACACCTCGACCTCTTCCTCTTCCTGCAGTCTCCATCCAATTCAGGCTGAGTGACTTCATAAGCTCTATAGCATTATGCAAGTCCTTCTTCAAGGAGTCCTCCTGCATAGGAACAGACACCGGCTCTCTCTCTACATAAGCCTTTATTATTTTTGGACTTCTAATTAGATTCTTAGGCTCTTCTTGCATGCCAAGCTGCCTCAGTCTCTGGACTTTCCATTCCTTCTCCCTGGCCACTCTGACAGCATCTTCAAAACTATCTAGATTCTTTAGCTCCACTTTTAATCTAACTATATGCTTCAGGCTAGCAGCTATGAAACGATCACGCTTGATCATTTGAGGTGGTACTTTTGGAACAAGAGATTCACAACATAAACTCCATAATCTCCCAAACTAGATTAGATACCGATTCACATCTTGCTCTTCCTCTTGCCTCACTTTGCATAGCTCTTTCCAGACTTCATTAGGGCTCTTGGCTTGTGCAAACCGTGCAAGGAAGGCTGCTCTCACCACTATATACTCCGAATTTTGCTGCTGAGGATGAGCACTCCTGTAGGTAGCAACTTGAGGCTATAGCCAAGCTTTTGTATCTCCCTGCAAGCAATAATTTAGGATCTAAAACAAAATCTCAGGGGTTGCCCTATCTTTCATAAGTGCTATAAATTCAATCCTTTCCACGAATCGCACTGCATTTTCATATGGCATACCCCAGTACTTTGGGAAGTCCTGTGCCATCCTCACAATTCTTCAGCTGCCACACCCTATCCTATCTCAATCACAATAGAACTAGAAAGCAACAAGCAAACACAGTATTGAAGAAGCTCAGTCTACATCCGAAGAGCATTATTTTTCCTACGAGCAAGCACTTTTAGAGCTCTCTGCACTGGCATGGAGTCGGATCACACACAACTGGACTTCAATGCATCTGTCCTTCCTGTGACCACACTCTCCACACCACTCACACTGGATCACTCTCATATGTGGATTTCTCCCCATTGCTTGCAACACAGCTCAGAACATCTGCTCTTTCAGTCTTCTAAACTGAAGTGAACCTCCTCTGTGGAGGCACCAAAAGATGATTACAAAAAAGATAGAGCACTATACTACCTTTATAACTACTGCAACCTCTTTCATATACTCACCCCTACACCAAACACCAGACACCATGGACTCCCTCAATCCTGGAAATCTCCATACCAGACTAGTTCAAGCAATACACATCATCCAAAAGTGATCTTGATGATGTCAATGGCAGATTGATCCACTCAGAGTATAAAATTTCTACATGTGCATCATTACCAAATTCAATGCTCTACACAAATGGACCCAATTCCACGGGCCCAATTCCAAGATCAAGTACATGAATATACAGTTTCCTATTTTTAGTATTTATATCCACTCATCAAACTCAACATCGGTACAAAGACTCATCCAAAGAATCTCTTCTGGGAGGTCTTTCATTGCTGGTAACACAACACCCTTCCACTCTTCATCATTCACATTTAACAGTAGGTGCCATACACCTTATGCATCAAAGTGGATAATTTCTTCAAACTGAAAGATCGAGCTGAACCACACTATATCATACTGTGATTCTACCTCTGAACAAAAATACATTGGTTTGTTTTTTTCATTTCCTCCAGTAACTCTTGTGACTGGTGTCCTACTATCTCCTTCCATAAAAGATATCTATAGAATCAAACCCCACATTCAAATAACTCTAATGTGATTGATATCTACATTCTAATCTTAGAAAAATACATATTCTGGTATCATATCTATCTCATAAAATAGATCTCTTGGCCATTGGCTCCTAGGAAACTCCAATCCTGCAGCTATCTCATCAGTTATCTATAGGATAAGAATCCACCGCTCCTCTATAACTTCATTGTATATTACTTCATATTGCACATGTCTTGATACAATAATTGCCTCTACCTTGTGCTTCATTTCGAACATGAGAAACATCTTCCTAGTTACACAAAGGTGATCAGTCTTTTCAGTCGTTCTTTTGGTCTGGAAGACTCTCTGGATGGGAAATGACTCCAACCACTAGATTCTACTGCCCCTGTGATCACCACGATTCCTTGATACAAGCGGGAAGGTTACTACTTCAAATCAGCTGTGCTCCTTCATTTTTGACTAGCAGATGGCAATCCACATAACCTCCCACAGTAGAGGTACCACCCCTTCCAAGTGCATAGCCAACTACTATCCACCTTTTAGTTGTGTGACAAATAAACTTCACACTAGATTACCAACTATCACCTTGTTTCATCTTTGCATGCATATCTCTAAGTTCCTTTTCCTTCATTGCATTGATTTATAAAAACTCTCCCTTGAGAGCATCTTCTCAAGATTGTGCTCACTTATTAATTTGTTCGCACATTGCCTTAGCTTTCTCTGATGCATTGCGGGTCTCCTCTATCGAAGCATCGTGCTTCTTTCTCCATTCTGCTGTCCATAGTTTTTTCGCCACAAGCAAGGCCTCTCCCCTTCACAATCCGGGTTCTTTTGCTTCTCAAAACCCCCTGAGCTTATGCGCAGCTCTCTCCTTACTCCTGACTCTCATCCTGTTCACCCCGAACTTGTAGTTCTGATCCCACCGTCCCACTCTAGAAGCTCCCCCTTTGCTCATCAAACTCTCCACCCACCAAGCTCCTCCTTGTCCAGACCACCAACAGCCTCCCTCTTGCTTTAGAGCTCACGACCTCCTTCCCTCGGTCCTCCTACTGATGGTACTCCCCTAGTGACAAAATAACCGACCCCAGTGCTACAGTAACATCACCACATGCTCTCCCAGCTCCATCTCCCAAAAACCACAACCCACGACTACCTATACCCCTCAGCAGATCATGATAATGCATCGACCAAAGTCCTCCAGCCTAATTCATTGTGTTGCTCTCCCAGAAGCTCTCTATCACCGGTCATCCTTTCACCATGAGCTCACAATAAAGCAACAGCCGCCACGGTAAACTCCACACCGGCCACCGTGCGTCCCTCAATGAACCCCTAGCCTTTTTAGTGACGCATGCTTCCTTCCTTTTCCAAAAACTCTCCCCTGTCTCCACGTGAAGTCGACCCCTCCTCTGGTCACAGTTCTCCTCCTCATAACTTCCTGGCCCAAAAATTGCAGTCGCGGTCCTCCCCTTCGCTCCTGCTAGCCTCCCCCTTCTTTTCTACTTCCCCCCGTTCTCCCTTCCAGATCTCGTCAAAAGAGATCTCGTCGCCACCTTGCATGCAATCCAGAAACATCAATCCCCTTAGCACGTAACACCTCGCCATCTGAAAGCTTGAGAAAAGTTTCACGTACTCACGTTCACATGCATGGTATCCTTTCCAAATCAATTCAGCCACCTCAGCAACAATAACATTTTACCACTCTCAAAAATTTCTCCCAATTCATCCACTAAGCCTTAAATGCTTATTTCCAAACCTTAGACTTAATGCACACATGGTTCTAGATAGGCATTCAATCAATTGCATGCCTCTTCTAATCTCTTTACACCCAACCATCTCGACTCATGGGAAGTTCACATGACTCAAGACAAAAGGGAAAACACTCATGATATTATAAACACAGGACACAGGACGGCAATGAAAAGCATGTCATCCCACACCAATTGCTCTAGAGTGTCTGCTGCAACCACACTACTTTTCATCATCTCCCAGAACACTAGTACACACGCATCCTATTGCGACGTTTACGTACCGACGTTTAGCGCCCGCTTAGCATTAATCGTCGGTATAAAAATCGAGTTTCGTAAATCGTCGCTATATAGCGACTTTCTTAAAAGTCGCTATATAGCGACACTGAGACAAAATATTATAGCGACGTTTTTACACAGGTTTTTTTTTTTTTTAGGCCTTAAAAATTAGTTTTTCCAATGACAAAATTTTTTAAATTTTCATACATGTTTGAGCTCATAGAGAATAAAAAAATGAGAGCATGTACATCAAGCCTTTGAAGCTCATATATTCATGTCCAAGTTTAAGATGAGAAAAATCAAATAAGAGCATTTACATCAACTGTTTCATCTTGAGCCAATTCTAAGGCGCCAAGCAAGTCTATCTCCAACTCTATACCGAGTTGATCTCCTATATCATCATCGTACTCTAGTATCGTACGTTCACCTAAAAGTATTTGATCATCTTCTTCAATAAAGCTTAAGTGTGGTGATTGATCTTGATGATTGTTGTCTTCTTCGTCAATATCGTGATCTCCATCCTCCTCCCGTGCGATGTCATTATGTGCATCTTCCTCTTGCCTCATATGGTGATCTACATCTTCTTCGCTAGATTCATCAATTGGATCCGGCATTGGTAGTGGCATCTCCATATCCACATCTCGATCTTTAAAAATTTGCTTACTTCGTGGTGCAACTTGGATCACGTACCACCATCTTGGATCAGAACGATCCGGATGAAAAACCACCTATATTGAAGATGGGTGCCAAATGTCGTCAATTATATATATATCAATGGACTTTAAAAACGAAAGCTTCGACTAATTAAATCATTAGTATGCACCTGCTCACAGTGCTCGGGAAGAACAAAAGTATCACTTTCATCGGTCCAATGTTTGGTGGAGTCTATTGCAAAGAGACCGCTACTATCTTTTCTCACTGTCGCATGGGGACCGTTGTAAGTAGTTCTAAACCATTTTACATCAAGAATGAAAATAGTAAATCGTCTGAAATCAATTTCATAGATGTCGCGCATGGTTCCACAATAATCCAACTGTGAGGAGAGAAGTTTGGTATCCGAAGCACTTGCTCGGCTATCTTGTGTGAAGTTAGCCATCACTCCACAATCATACGTGACTCTCTTTGAATCGATGCGTTCCACGTGAAAATGTCGTCCATATGACCATAATGCACTGTACTTTTTATACTGTAAAAGAGCATCATTAAAACAATGAAGATGCACCTATTTTATAGCATATATTGCCACAAATAATTACTTAATTACGTCAAGAGATAAGAAACTTACATGCACCATACATCCAGATGATAACTCCCGCTCACGCTCGTTTATTGTCTCTCCATCACGTTCGGCTTTACGTACAGCCAGTTGTAGCCAATCAAGTGACATGTGAGTAGGGAGAAGAGCCAGATCTCGTGGATATGGTTGTGATCGCCTGTACATTACTCTGAATCTCGTCCTTGCATTTATTCTTTCTGCTTTGGCCACTTCATATCTCTCAATCCCTTTTCCTTGGGGGACCTCGCCAATGATGCGATCATCATCCTTATTGTGCCAAGCTTGCGGCATATCAGGATCCGTGGATGCAAGAAACTCTGTGATATATACTAATGACTCTTGCACAAGCCATCCCTCTGCCATGCTTGCTTCCAGTCTTGCTCTTTGTCTTACAAACCCCTTTAAAGTTTTCATAAACCGCTCGAGAAAAAACATCCATCGATTATGAACGGTACCTGCTATAGCCACCTCATCAACTATGTGCACAAGCAAGTGGACTTGAGTTGTCATAATGCTTGAGGGAAAGTGCTTCTCAAGCAAGCATACGGCTTCGATGGATTCCACCCTAGCCTTCTCGATGCTCGATATAGAGATCTCTTTTTGAGATATCCACCTATTTCACATGTCCATTAAGAAAATACATAATGCGATTTGATAGTAAGCATACCTCACAATACCACAGATCCTGAATATAGCATTTCTAACATCTTCTTGTAAGCACCCTTTTATTGTAATTGGAAGGATGAACTATCAAAGCAACAATGAAATCATGTCAACAATATAACATAATAATAATTACGCTAACGCATCACTATTATCGGTACACTAATTCTACTTAGAATACCTGTAAGACCTTGTGCCAATCATGGGACTTGAGGCCACTAAGCTTATTGTCCTTTGAAAATGCTCCTTTCAAGCAACGCATGTACCCTGTCGGTGTTTGAAAAGAGGCAATGTCTGCCTTGATCGCTGCCTCCTCCCTCGTAGAGAGGATCCACGTTGCTTTCGGGAGGACAACTTTTCCTGAAGCATGCACTTGGGGCCACAAATGAGACATCCTATTCATAGCACGCAAGTCTTCTCGCACTCCTCTTGAGTCCTTGGAACCAACCAAGTGTGCCCAAATGGTAGCCCCCACATTCTTGAAGATATGCATGGGATCCAAGAGATGATTGATTTGTAACTGACCCCAATAAGGAAGCTCGTGAAAGATCGATAGCCTCTTCATACCAGGAGGAGGTTCCTCTCCATTTGCCCTCCAAGCTTGAATCCAATCACTTGCTTTCAAATATGATGGTGGTGGATCAAGCTAACCTCCACGTGCGAGATGGTCGAGCGGAAGGTATCGAGCATGACCTTCATAAACATTTTTCCTCATATGTTTGGAGTAGCGTGCAAGTGATTTCAGAGCGGGTCCACAAACAAGACAAGCATGGTACCCACTTGTAACAAGTCCTGCATGCGTGCATGAATATGTTAGTACAAGACATGCGTGCAAAAGAGAGTAAAAAAAGCATAATCCCTCATTGTACATGTAAAGACATAACCACGTACCTGCGCACTCTCCATATCCTGGGTAGTCATGCATGGTCCACATCAAGATACCCCTAACCAAAATATCATTGGTATGCCTAGGAGCTCTGGAAATATCAAAGACCTGCACTCCTCTCCATAATATCTGTAACTCCTCTATCAAAGGTGCCATGTACACGTCCATGTTTTTTGCCTTGTACTTTCCTGGCATGTACTTTCCTGGCACAAGTAGTGCAGGCATGAGGTGTCCCTTTTTTATTGTTAGCCATGGTGGGATATTGTAATTCACCACGACTATGGGCCATGTCGACCAAGATGTCGAGCGTAACCTGAAAGGATTCACGCCGTCCATGGCTAGCCCAAGATGTAAGTTGCGTGGCTCTCTTGCAAAGTCCAACCACTGATTATCTATGTGCTTCCAAGCTGCACAATCTGCGGGAATCCTCAATGTGTGATCAGTGGACCGATGAGATGCATGCCATGTCATCAACTCCGCTATGGATTTGCATCGAAACATGTGTTGTATTCTTGCAATGATGGGAAAGTGTCTTAAGACCTTTACCGGTATCCGCTCACCCTGCAAGTCATCTCTATATCGTTGTTCCCCACACTTTAGACAACTAGCCAAATCTCCATGCTCACGACAAAAGAGAATACAATCATTACGGCAAGCATGGATGGTATCATAATCCATACCCACCATTGTTAGCATCTTTTTCGCTTCATCTCTTGATGCGGGCATGGTATTTGGTGCAGGCAACATCTTTAGGAGCAACCTATGACAAAGACACTATCCAAATGATGATTCTCAAAATAAACAATATCCAAATAATGAATCAAATTAATGCAAGGGCTAACCTCATTAAGGCCGAGACACTTGTATCCGACCACCCATACTGTACTTGTAGATTCAAGATTGAGAGACAAGCACGTAGTTTAGACATCCTAGCAGCCTTGTACAATTGTGTTGATTGCAACTCTTGCATTTTGACCTCAGACTCTGACATCACGTGTACGTGGGATGTAGTGCCCCTAAAAATGGAATCCATCATGTCGACATACCCTCGTCGTCATCCGGGAGACTATAGTCTTGTTGAAAGTGAGAAGGTATATGTGTACCCTCGTCACCCTCCTCATCCTGTCATAAGCTCATTCGTGTAAATATAAGATCTTCTATTTCCTGGTATACAATAAGATTGCGAACTTAAATAGCTTTGACTTACCGATAATCCATCAACATGTGCAACACCAACGGGGGGTACTGGTTCCGGCTCCTCCCCATACATCCGCAAGTGGTGCATGATAATACGACGTTGATGTCGTACTTCTCGCTTGCAATGAGTGCAATGACAGTATAACCTCTCCGTAAGCCACTTCGTGCTCCCGGGCATTGGCGCATCATCGGATGAGCTTCCACTCGTCCCTTCCATCTACACTTATAAAATCACAACATAAGCATGAAGAGGAGATATTGACAATTATAAGCATAGCATGTTTGAGCTTCTCTTGAGGCCATATAAAAAGAATGACGTCGCTATATAGTAAGGATTGAAACAAAAAATCCTATATAGTAAGGCTATATAGTAAGAGGAGATATTGACAATTATAAGCATAGCATGTTTGAGCTTCACTTGAGGCCATATAAAAAAATGAACAGTAAGCGTCGCTATATAGCGACGCTCTGTTCCGTCGCTATATAGCGACATTTTTAATTAAATTCGTCGCTATATAGCGACGAATAAGCATCTCTATATAGCGACGCTGTGGGTTAAAACCCGAAACGCCGAAACGCATGGCGTTTTGCTCAATCCATTCCCTAATCTCTCAAGTAAGCAACCCAAAATCTCCTCCCATCTATTTTCGACGACCTCCCATCTATTCCAAGCAACCTCCCACTCTATTTTCCACTCCTCACCCTTCTCCTACCTCTTGTACTCCCTCTCTATCCTTTTCCCTCTTTGGTTTCCTGAAAGAAAGTTCTTCAAGAGGTGAGTTTGTTTCAACAATGTAGGTTGTTTTTTGTTAGCTTTAGTTTTGTGAGTGTTTCTTCTTGTATTGCTAAACCTATAAACTAGTTTTCATGCTTGATTTGAAAGGATTGAAACAAAAAACGAGATTTCAAGAAAGAAAGAAAGGAAACTCGCCTCTTTTTTTTGTATTTCTCTTCCTTCTTTTTCTCCTTGTCTCCTCAATCTCCTCCTTTCCTTGTCTCCTCAATCTCCTCCCTTCAAGAAGTTGCTTTTGTAATCTCCTCTTTCCACTAACATCTTATTTGAAAAAATGGGTTGTTTTCTCTCTTTTGTAGGGCCAGTCCACTACACCGAGCGGGAAATACTCTCTCTTTTGTAGGGCCAATCCACTACACCGAGCGGGACATACTTTTACAGGTAAGTGCTTCCTCTTTTTTCCATTTATTATTTTTGTTATTTGCATTGGCCTGCAGCTAGCGCCTTAAGCGCTAGCTGCAGTGATGGGCATAGGAACCCTCTCTTCCCCTCTCTCTCTTTCCTTCTTCCCCCTTCTCTTTTTCTCCTTTTTCCCCCTTCTCTTTTTTCCCTCTTCTCTTATTCTCTCTTTCCCCCTTCTCTCTTTCCCCCTCATCTCTTTTCCCTTCTCTCTTTCCTTTCCCTCTTATTCTCTATTTCCTTTCCCTCTTATTCTCTTATGCTTATGCTTCTCTCATTCCCCCTTCTCTATTTCCCCCTTCTCTCATTCGCATAAGCTCTTTTTTCGCATGAGCATGAGCATGAGCATGAGCTTATGCTTAAGTTTCCGCATAAGCTTATGCATATGCATGAGCTTATGCGGAAATAGAGAATGAGAAAAGCTTATGCTTCTCTCATTCTCTATTTCCGCATAAGCTCCTTCTCTTTTTCCGCATAAGCTCCTCTTTCTCTTTTTATGCATAAGCTCCTTCTCTTTTTCCGCATGAGCATAAGCATGAGCTTATGCTTATGCTTATGCTTAAGCATAAGCATAAGCATAAGCTCATGCTCATGCTCATGCATGAGCATGAGCTTATGCTTAAGTTTCCGCATAAGCTCCTTCTCTTTTTAGCATAAGCTCCTGCTTCTCTTTTTATGCATAAGCTCCTCTTTTTCCGCATGAGCATAAGCATGAGCTCATGCTTATGCTCATGCATGAGCATGAGCTTATGCTTAAGTTTCCGCATAAGCTTATGCCCGCATAAGCTTATGCTTATGCATGAGCTTATGCGGAAATAGAGAATGACAGAAGCTTATGCTTCTCTCATTCTCTATTTCCGCATAAGCTCCTTCTCTTTTTCCGCATAAGCTCCTCTTTCTCTTTTTATGCATAAGCTCCTTCTCTTTTTCCGCATGAGCATAAGCATGAGCTTATGCTCATGCATGAGCATGAGCTTATGCTTAAGTTTACGCATGCGCTTATGCTTATGCATGAGCTTATGCAGAAATAGAGAATGAGAGAAGCTTATGCTTCTCTCATTCTCTATTTCCGCATAAGCTCCTTCTCTTTTTCCGCATAAGCTCCTCTTTCTCTTTTTATGCATAAGCTCCTTCTCTTTTTCCGCATGAGCATAAGCATGAGCTTATGCTTATGCTTATGCTTAATGCTCATGCATGAGCATGAGCTTATGCTTAAGTTTCTGCATAAGCTTATGCTTATGCATGAGCTTATGCGGAAATAGAGAATGAGAGAAGCTTATGCTTCTCTCATTCTCTATTTCCGCATAAGCTCCTTCTCTTTTTCCGCATAAGCTCCTCTTTCTCTTTTTATGCATAAGCTCCTTCTCTTTTTTCGCATGAGCATAAGCTCATGCTTATGCTCATGCATGAGCATGAGCTTATGCTTAAGTTTCCGCATGAGCTTATGCTTATGCGTGAGCTTATGTGGAAATAGAGAATGAGAGAAGCTTATGCTTCTCTCATTCTCTATTTCCGCATAAGCTCCTTCTCTTTTTCTGCATAAGCTCCTCCTCGGGGGGGTCACTCATCATATGTAACCCTATCACGTGAGTTCAACAGAAGGATTTTTTTAATTTCTAAAATTTACAGAAATAAATATACATAAGGGACTATTTAAAATAATTTTGGAAAAAATTTACAGATTTGTATAGAAAAGGGGTACATTTTATTCATGAAATTTTTTACAGATAAGGGACTTTAAATATAGGCCTTGAACGCATGTGATATAGAGGGTTTATACATAGTGACCCCCCCAAGAGCTCCTCTTTCTCTTTTTATGCATAAGCTCCTTCTCTTTTTCCGCATGAGCATAAGCTCATGCTTATGCTCATGCATGAGCATGAGCTTATGCTTAAGTTTCCGCATAAGCTTATGCTTATGCGTGAGCTTATGCGGAAATAGAGAATGAGAGAAGCTTATGCTTCTCTCATTCTCTATTTCCGCATAAGCTCCTTCTCTTTTTCCGCATAAGCTCCTCTTTCTCTTTTTATGCATAAGCTCCTTCTCTTTTTCTGCATGAGCTTATGCTTAATTTTCCGCATAAGCTTATGCTTATGCATGAGCTTATGCGGAAATAGAGAATGAGAGAAGCTTATGCTTCTCTCATTCTCTATTTCCGCATAAGCTCCTTCTCTTTTTCCGCATAAGCTCCTCTTTCTCTTTTTATGCATAAGCTCGTTCTCTTTTTCCGCATGAGCAGCTCATGCTTATGCTCATGCATGAGCATAAGCTTATGCTTAAGTTTACGCATAAGCTTATGCTTATGCGTGAGCTTATGCGGAAATAGAGAATGAGAGAAGCTTATGCTTCTCTGATTCTCTATTTCCGCATAAGCTCCTTCTCTTTTTATGCATAAGCTCCTTCTCTTTTTCCGCATGAGCATGAGATTATGCTTAAGTTTATGCATAAGCTTATGCTTATGCATGAGCTTATGCGGAAATAGAGAATGAGAGAAGCTTATGCTTCTCTCATTCTCTATTTCCGCATAAGCTCCTTCTCTTTTTCCGCATAAGCTCCTCCTTCTCTTTTTATGCATAAGCTCCTTCTCTTTTTCCGCATGAGCATAAGCATGAGCTTATGCTTATGCTTATGCTTAAGCATAAGCATGAGCATAAGCTCATGCTTATGCTCATGCATGAGCATGAGCTTATGCTTAAGTTTACGCATAAGCTTATGCTTATGCGTGAGCTTATGCGGAAATAGAGAATGAGAGAAGCTTATGCTTCTCTCATTCTCTATTTTTGCATAAGCTCCTTCTCTTTTTATGCATTAGCTCCTTCTCTTTTTCCGCATGAGCATGAGCTTATGCTTAAGTTTACGCATAAGCTTATGCTTATGCGTGAGCTTATGCGGAAATAGAGAATGAGAGAAGCTTATGCTTCTCTCATTCTCTATTTTCGCATAAGCTCTTTCTCTTTTTATGCATAAGCTCCTTCTCTTTTTCCGCATGAGCTTATGCTCATGCATGAGCACGAGCTTATGCTTAAGTTTCCGCATAAGCTATGCTTATGCATGAGCTTTTGCGGAAATAGAGAATGAGAGAAGCTTATGCTTCTCTCATTCTCTATTTCCGCATAAGCTCCTTCTCTTTTTCCGCATAAGCTCCTTCTCTTTTTCCGCATGAGCATATGCATGAGCTTATGCTTATGCTCATACATAAGCATGAGCTTATGCTTATGCTCATACATAAGCATCCGCATAAGCTCATGCTTATGCTCATACATGAGCATGAGCTTATGCATGAGCTTATGCGGAAATAGAGAATGAGAGAAGCTTATGCGGAAACTCATTCTCTATTTCCGCATAAGCTCCTTCTGTTTTTCCGCATGAGCTTATGCTTATGCTCATGAGTGAGCATGAGCTTATACTCATGTTTCCGCATAAGCTCATGCTTATGCGTGAGCTTATGTGGAAATAGAGAATGAGAGAAGTATAAGCTCATTCTCTATTTCTGCATAAGCTCCTTCTCTATTTCCGATGCCTATGCTTTCCGTATAAGCATAAGCATAAGCTCATGCTTATGCTCATGCATGAGCATGAGCTTATGCTCAAGTTTCCGCATAAGCTCATGCTTATGCATGAACTTATGCAGAAATAGAGAATGAGAGAAGCTTATGCGGAAACTCATTCTCTATTTTCGCATAAGCTCCTTCTCTATTTCCGATGCCTATGCTTAAGCATAAGCATAAGCATAAGCTCATGCTTATGCTCATGCATGAGCATGAGCTTATGCTTAAGTTACCGCATAAGCTCATGCTTATGCGGAAATAGATTATGAGAGAAGCATAAGCTCATTCTCTATTTCCGCATAAGCTCATTCTCTATTTCCCACTCTATTTCCCCCTTCTCTCATTTCCCCCTTCTCTCCTTCTCTATTTTCCCTCATCTCTTTCCCCTTCTCGATTTCCCCCTTCTCTCATTCTCTATTTCCTCATTCTCATTCTTTTCTTTCCTTTCCATCTTCTTTCCCTCTTTCCTTTCCCTCTTCTTTCCTTTCCCTCTTCTTTCTTCTTGCCTATGCCTATGCCTATGAGAATGCTTATGTTTGTTTTTTTGTTTTCTGTTTTCGTGTTTGTGTCTATGTTAGACATGGGATCACGTCGCTCATCCGACGAGTACGGACAACCTCGCAGGAGGAGAGCTCACGATCTATATGCTCCAGAGGACTTTCATTCCTCTCAGGCGACTACCCCGAGGACTACCCCTGGTCCGACTCCTCTCGGTCCTAGCACTGCGACTACCCCTGGTCCGACCCCTCTTCCACATAGCACTGCGACTACCCCTCGGGAAACTCCTTTGCTAGCCGTGCATGGCTTTGTCGGGACTCCCGACGAGTTTGTAGCGCAGATGAGCGATGAGGAGGCAGCGAGATTCTTCTCTTTGCTCTCTCAGAGGACCTCCGCAATTCCTTCCCCTACACCGACGGGTGGACGTACTGCCCAGCCATCCCCTCGTGCCCCTTCGACTATGGGATCATCACCTACGCATGCCTCCCGCAAGGGAAGGAAGAGTAGGATGGGCGGCTCATGTTGTGCTGACTCAGGAGATGTAGACGAGTCAGCACACTCACACTCCTTTAGGTCTCCACTTGGTCCAGAGACACAGTATCAGTCAGGTCCCTTTTCCTCTCCTACTCCCACTGTTACTCCTCAATCCAGAAGCGGTCGCGTAGCTTCCACTCCTTTAGACTCTGCTACCGTCAGTCCCCCTTACTCATCAGGGGATCTCTCCTATCAAATCACATCTGCCGGAGAGATAATAGAAGATAAAAAGGGCAAAGCAGTGATGGCCGCCATGAGGAGGTTGATGAGTCATCACTTCAAGAGCGGCATAAATACCGATTGGCGGTATCAAGATGCCCAAAAGAAGCAAGCGGTGATCGATGAGTTAAAACAAAGATACCCTAATCCGCCAAATGTGGAGTTTAATGACAATTATATGCTCGAGCGCATGGGTTTGGTCCTAAAGCATCGTAGATCAACCTTGCGTACTTCCATTACAAAGGGGTTGGCTAAACCCAGTTGGGCAGACAAAGCTGATTGGAAGTACTTCAAGAAGCAACATAGGGACCATCCCGAAATGTCGAGGGTCAGAGGAGGGCTGCGAAGAGATGGCTGGACGTCGTAGGTACTTCGCACTTTGGTGCAGGCAGATGGTATGCATTCGAGGCAACCGTGGTAAGTCTACTTCTTCCCATTTAATGTATTGTTCTATTTGTTTTACTTACATATTACATGCACTTTAGCTAACTCTAACTCTCACTCTCGTAAATTGGATCCACAGCAAGCTGCGATGGGTCGTCTTCCTACGGATGCAGAGACGCGGCGCGCATTTTGGATAGGAACAAAGCCGTGGTTCATTGAGCAAGAGGCAATGGGAGCGATAGTCGATTGGGCTGAGGTGGCTGCTTGCACGGTATAAGTTTAATCCTACTTGTAATCTCACTTTTTAATTTAAGTTCCAATCTAATTTTTGATTTATATGGTTCACTCTTAGGGTCAAAGCTCAAGCGTCCCATAATCGGAGGCGAGCGATCAACAGGGGCAAGGATCGGACGCAGGTGCCGAGGACGAGGGAGAAGACGCAGGTGTCGAGGACCAAGGAACAGGCCAACAAGACGAAGATGATTCAGATTCGGATGAGTAGTGGTAGTAGCATTTTGTATATCCGCTCGTTTGAGCAATTTTGTATCGCCCTTTCACAGGGTAATTTTGTTACAAACACTGTTGTATATGTATATGCATTTTTTCGTCATCATTTCACAAGAACAATTTTGTATCACCCTGCAAGCAGTGGCTCAGAGCAGAGCATTGATGGAGAGTTGGGTATTCCTTCCATTGTTACACCTGGAGTATGGAAGACCAAGGATGTTTTGAGAGCACCTAGAAGTGAGCCTATTTTGCGCAGGTCTACCAAAGCTAGGTATCCTATGGATAGGTGAAAATATGATGGATTTACAGCCACTCACTATGCCTATATGGTCAAAGTTATATAGGAACTAGAACCCACTTCTTTTGAGCAAGCCATGGGAAAAGAAAAATGGGAGAAAGCCATGGATGAAGAAATGGATGCCTTGGAAGCCAATGCTACATGGGAATTGGTGCCTTTGCCTAAAGACAAGAATGCAATTGGCTGTAAGTGGGTTTATAAGGTAAAGCACAATGCAGATGGTTTTGTGAATAGATACAAGGCAAGATTAGCTATCAAGGGGTATGCACAGACATATGGCATTGATTATGAAGAAACATTCAGTCGAGTTGCAAGGATGGCAACCGTAAGAGTAGTCATTACTATGGTTGCATCAAAGGGATGGTCTTTACATCAGATGGATGTAAAGAATGCCTTCTTGCATGGTGATTTGCAAGAAGAGGTCTTTATGGAGCAACCACCAGGTTATGTTCATGCTGCTCATCCTGAGTTTGTTTGCAGGTTGAAGAAAGCCTTGTATGGCTTGAAGCAAGCACCTAGAGCATGGTCTGACAAGAAAGGATAATATCTTGTCACTATTGGCATTCAGATTTCCAAGGCAGATTTCTCACTTTATGTGAGAAAAACAGAGAAAGGTATTATGCTGCTTATCATTTATGTTGATGATTTGATCATCACAGGTGATAGTGATAAAGATATCCTTCATGTGAAAATGCTATTGAAGCAGAAGTTTGAGATGAAGGATTTGGGAGAGCTACGTTATTTCTTGGGCATTGAGGTGATTAGATCACCAAGTGGGATACGACTCTTGTAGAGGCAGTATGCATTGGACATGCTGTCCAAATATGGGATGATAGGCTATAAGCCTATTTCAGTTCCTTTGGAGCAGAATGTGAAGCTGAGCGCAGATGCAGGTGAGCTTCTACAAGACCCTACTATGTACAGACGCATAGGAGGAAGTTTGATTTATATGACTATTACCATGCCAGATTTGAGCTATGCTGTTGGATTGGTAAGTCAGTTTATGCAGGCTCCAAGGAAACCGCATTTGGATGCGGCCAGATGCATACTCAGGTATGTGAAGTCCACATTGCAGTATGGACTATTTTATGAGGCTCGGGTTCAGATACAGTTGCATGGATACACTGATGCTGATTGGGCTGGTAGTATTTCTAATAGACGATATACCAGTGGATATGTGTTCTCTTTTAGGAGTGTTGTAGTCACTTGGAGTAGCAAGAAACAACCCACAATTGCCTTGTCGAGCACAGAGGCTAAGTACAGGGGTGCAGCAATGGCTGCATGTGAGGTAGCTTGGTTGCATAAGCTACTCTATGATATGCATCAGTCTACAAATGGGCCAGTTGTCATTTATTGTGACAACATGAGCAGTATACACATGGCAAATAACCCAGTCTATCATGCTAGAACAAAGCACATTGAGGTGCATTATCACTATGTGCGGGAGAAGATTTTACTAGGTCTTATTGATCTAGTTTATGTCAGCACAGAGGATCAGGTAGCTAACATATTCACGAAGGCATTGGGCATAGAGAAGCTGTGCAAGTTTAGAGACCTACTTGGTGTGCAGGAATTGGGATTGAGCTCGAGGGGGAGTGTTGAGATATCGAGCTCCACTCATGATATGCCAAGGTGACCATTGTGCATTTAGCTGCAGATGCGGTTGGTACACCGCCCATGAATAATAGCTGGATGACATCTATCCTTACCTACTCTAGTTCATGGCTCAGTTAGTATGCCACCTTAGTTAGCTGAGTTTGGTTTGAGACCCACATATAGGGTAATCCTATTTCTTTGTACTAGAGTTCTTTTGGCTTTCACAACTAAGAAGAGCAAAACTGTTTTCAGCCTCCAACTTTGTGTGTATTCCCCCATTGTGTATGTGAGAAAGCTACAAATGAGACTCCTTCCCTCTTTCCCACTATCTTTATAGTAGGTGCTCCACCAACTGCACTAGTGCCAAGCTCATAACGGCACCTAAGGCACTCAACCCCCTGCTCAAATGCTCACAGACATCTCTCACCACCATTGCTCATAGACTTCTGCAGATTCTCTTCTTGTAAAGCCTTGTAAAGCCTCTTAGCTATACCCGACATCATTTTCTACAAGCCTTGTAATAGATTGGATTATATATTATAGTTCTATCTTCATCGACAATTCAAAATTTAGTTCGCACAGTTACTGTATTGCAGTTAATTTAGACAGTGATTTTCACAACACTTTGAGTACATTTCTTGCACCGTGTCTACGACTAGCAACCTCAATTTGGAAATACCGAATGGAGACCATTCTTGTACTTGAAGACAAATGGGAGTATCTGGTTGGGTCTACACCTAGACCATTAGATAATCTAGCTAAAAGTAGCTCTACTCTACCAGTTGCTGCTGTAGCACCAGCAGTGGGATCTACAACTGCAGCACCAGTGTCTAGACCTGTAGTAGATCCTGCCATTTCCTAAGCACAAGTAGAATGGGACAAGAAAGACAAATATGCATACCATTTGATCAAGCAAAATTTGCAAGATGTCATGCTAGGACATCTCAACACTGTGAAGACATCAAAAGAAGCATGGGATATGTTTGCAACTCTTTATGAGTCCAAGAACATCTCCTAGATACTCACACTGAGAAGTCAAATCAACTGGAGTTTCCATTATAGTAGTGAAAGCGGTCATGCTTATGTACTCAAAAACAAGGATTACAACAATCAACTCACAGCAGTACGAGACACCATGAATCCTATAAAAATGGTTCGACTCATCCTAAATAGGACTAGGAGAGGGATACAGGAATCCAGTCTAAAGCATTGTCATTCAACAACAAACTCCAACACTGGAAGAGCTACAGTCAAAATTCTACTTGGTGAAGAACTCAGGACTCAAGCCATTCACGCACGCAAAGGTCATTCCAATGATCAAGTATTCATAGCATCCATCATGTCCACCATACCCTCATCATCATCTGGCACATCCGGGAGACTATAGTCTTGCTCAAAGTATGAAGGTATATGTGCACCCTCGCCACCCTTCTCATCCCGTCTCAAGATTTCGTGTAAATATAAGATCTTGTCTCAAGGTTTCGTGTCATGATGGTATGCAATATTAATTACGAACTCAAATAGCATTGACTTACCGATCATCCATCACCACGTGCAACACCAATGGTCAGTACTAGTTCAGGTTCCTCCCCATACATTTGCAAGTGGCACATGACAATACGACCTTGATGCCATACTTCTCGCTTGTAATGAATATCCTTCCTAAACCCCAACCTAGTTCCCAATGTCACAGGGATTATAGACATAGATTCTCTACTAGCTCATGTAAAAGAGAAGATTGCGCAAGATAGTGACTGGGTGAAGTACAACGTGGGGGTGATGGGTGGGGTCCAAGCCGAAGGGTAGTGGAGCAAGGGCATTTGAGGAACACACGACATAACCTACCAGATCTCTGTAGGTTATGGAGAGACTGCCACGATCGGATATGATTGTGTAAAGGACATAATGGATTGTGTGGAGGCATGCGTGGATTGCGAGTACATAATCGCTGAAGAGCATGACCGCATATTAGAACAGTGGAGGATGAGGTCCCCAGTGACTCGCCTAGCGATGCAGAGAAGAAAAGCAATCTAATTTCCAATCAATATGGTTTCACTCTTAGAATCAAAGCTTGAATGTCCCATCAGCGAAGGTGAACGGTGATGATGAGGGATTACGATTACATAGCTTCGATGAGGGCAAGGGATTAGGCACAACTCATGAGGGCAAGGGATCAAGCAAGTGCGACGAGGACGACATGATGAGGATGAGCAGTAGTAGTAGTAGTATTTTAGTAGTAGTTTGCATATACTTCGCCATGTATATGCTTCTGTATGTTGACTCGTTTGAGCGATTTTGTATCACCCTTTTTGAAAGGGTAATTTTGTAACAAACAATGTTCTATATCTTTGACATGTATATGCTTCTGTCACTCAGCTCATTTGAGCAATTTTGTATCACCCTTTTTACAAGGAAAATTTTGTACCAAAAAACATTCTTTTGTAATTACTTTTAAAAAAACATTAGTGGGGGAAAACAGGGCTTGTTGTGGCCCTGTTTAGCCCCACTAATATTTTTTTTTAACTTCTCTTAATCATCGCTATATAGCGATGTTACCAGTGTCGCTATATAGCGACATTTACCAGTGTTGCTATATAGCAACCATTCTTTTTCGATGGTAATAGTGACGTAAATACCGACCTTTGCGCCTGTCAAAAAAAAACTTTTTAGTGTAAAAAAGGTCGATATTTTCATCAGAAAAGGGCATGTGCCTTGTAGTGTGTATCTTCTTGGGATATAGCATGGAGTCAAAGGGAGGTCAAAGGCCTATCGACTTTATGATGTAGAGGTAAAGAAGATCATTGTAAGCCAAGATGTGGTGTTTGTTGAATGACCACACTCAGTGGTGGATACAACTCCAACCACTTCATCATCAATTGAAAAAATAACTCACCATTTGCCGACCCAAAAGTATGAAGATAGTATTAAGTAGGAGGTGTTCTCTGATAAGTGAGGACCAAGAAATCCAGCCTGTTGCACCAATCACACCACAATGAAGGTTGCAACCAAGGTGGGTGCAACATCTCTTTGATGATCAAAACCCAAAATCTATGCAAGAAAGTCCACAACTCGATGGACCTCAAAGATCAAATTAGAGAATACATTAGCAATGACAATCATCTGATCTCATAGTCAACATAGCCTTGATGGCTGAGATTATGGAGATAGTCAAGGAGCTAGCAAACTTGGAGGAGGCACTAGAAGATCCAAAATGGAAGGCAACTATGCAATCAAAATATGACAGCATAATGAAGAACGACACTTGGAAACTTGTAAGTTGACCTACAAAGAGAAAGGTAATTGGTACAAAGTGGGTATGGAAAGCCAAATATAAAGCTAATGGTAGTCTAGAAAAATATAAAGCTCATCTTGTTGCACAAGGCTTCTCACAAGTGGAAGCTTTTGATGTAACTGAAACTTTTGCACCCACAGCCAGCATAACCACTATCCGTATGGTGCTTGCTATGGCTGCTCATAACAAATGGGTAGTTTTTCAAATGGATGTTAAGTCTGGACTCTGCATTCTTGAATGGGCATCTCAAGAAGGAGGTGTATGTAGCTCAGCCACTAGGTTTTGAGTTGCCCCATTCACAAAATAAAGTGTATAGGTTAAAGAAGGCATTATACGGGCTGAAATAGGCCCCACAAGCCAGGTACCAAAGGATATTTTTTTTTTCCCTAAACTGTGGTTTTCTAAGAAGTGCTTTTGATGCTAACCTCAATGTAATGAAGCAAGATGGAAAACAAGTTGTTATAGTCTTGTATGTGGATGATCTTGTCATCATAGGTGACCACATGAGAAGATGATCAAGCAAACACGCTAGCTATCGAGCTTTGAATTTGAAATGATTGATTTGGGGCTCCTTCACTATTGCTTGGGGATTGAGATCTGCTGGCAAGAGCCGAGTAAAATCTTCATCTCTCAAGAAAAGTATGCTCGAGAGATTTTGAAGGCATTTGGCATGACTGAGTGCAAGCATGTCGTCATACCCATGGAGGTGAATGCAAGGCTTTCTACAGAAGATTCCTCACCATTGGTCGACATCAAGAAGTACAGAAGGCTGGTGGGAAGTCTAATTTTCCTTTGCAATACTAGACCTAACATCAGTTTTGCAGTTGGTGTTTTAAGAAGGTTCTCCAATCATCCTCGAGAGAACCATTGGAATGCAGGCATGTGAGCTCTTAAGTACCTCAAAGGAACTCTTGACTTATATGACATCACTTATAGATCGGGAGATTCCTTGATTGGCTACTGCGACTCGAATTGGGCAGGTGATGTTGACTCCAAAAAGTCAATTTCTAGATATTGCTTCTTACTTGGATCTAGGATTTGTTCTTGGATAAGCAAAAAGCAACCCACTGTGGCCCTCTCTTCTATAGAAGTAGAGTACAAGGTAGCTTGTTTCACTGTGTGCGAGGCAGTTTAGCTTCAAAGGATCTTAGCAGACATAGGAGTTTCACTGAGAGAACCTACAACACTAAGGTGCGACAACCAAAGTTGCATGGCCATCTCTAAGAAACCTATATTCATGCTTTGGAGTACTGCTACACTAAGAAGAACTGTGCTGACATCTTCACCAAAGCTTTGAGGAAGGAACATCTTATTCAACATCTTTATGAGCTTGGCATTGGGCCAAGAACCTAGTTCACCTTTGGGTGGACATTGAGAGGGGTGTTGGTATATGTGCAATGCCCACCTTTCATATGTAACCACCAATGTTCCATAGTGCTCTTTTGTAAGGTCCCCATTATGAGGAGAAGCCATGGTGTAAGGACTGGACATTGGTAGTGTGACATGAAGTTGGGGGTAATAAACTTCATGCACCTCTTCACTTCCTGCTGCTTTCGAACTGATAGCCAAAGATATTTATCATAAGATATTTATCATTGAGAATGAGACATTAGAAAGAAGCTTTTATGCCAAGATACCACACCATACTTTCCTCCCTCAGATGAGAATGAAGATGGTAACATCCCAAGTGATGTTGTAATCAAGCATAGGGAGAAGGAAAGGATCAGCAGAGGCCATAATCTCAGCGAGCCGGCCTGCACCAAAGAGAAGAGCGATACGTTGTTGAAAGAAGATCTTGCAGCTCAACATGACATGAACTGATATATATCGAGGAGTTTGAAGGGGCTGATTAGGTTGGATGGTTAGATTCCGAGGAAACATTGCACCTCCTTCATAGACACCTTTACACTTAGCTCAAAACACTCTACGAACTGTCATTAGACGCAATGCCACAGCTCGCAAAGCTTCCCTTTCATACTTTGTCCATAAAGTTTCATATCGGATTGCCAACGCAGAGACCAACTCACCCTCTCCTTGACAGAACCGGTCCAACTGCAACATCAAAGCATTTGGCGACTCCACTGCCCCAAATCTCTACTTCATTGCTGCCACCACTTGGTCCCAGTCCTCCTTGGTAGAGTCCAGCAAGGTCTCATGCCAACTCAAGGCTACACCTTCAAGAAAATCAGGCAAAATCTCCACCCGATCCTTCATGGACCATCCAAAAATAGCATCCTCGAACAAAATCCCGAAGATAAGACTCCGGGTCTTCCCCTTGGGTCCCTCGAAACACTGGAATCTTCACCATGATGAAACACAAAAAGGAAACACCAAGATCTAAATAATATCCCAAACAAGATCCGAACAAGATCCCATAGAGCCTTAGTATACCAAGACCAACTTATTATGCATAACCACTTGTTGAAAACCCTCCACAATGTGATCCTCAACAAAATCTTCAAAAATAAGTGACCAACCAGCACCATGAAAACATTGTGTATACATGCATTCTAGAATCACCCTTCTCACAATAGGGAGTGCACATAAAGGCTTCAAGATATTGTACTCTTCATCATTTGCATAGCAAAGAAAGTTGAAAGCATTAAGAATCACCACTCCACTATTATAGTCGAAAACTACCCAAAGACTCAACTCTTCTTCACACCAAGCTGCCAGTGCATGGAACAATCCCCCAACTATCATTGTGCCTGCTGCCGGCATTGCCGATTCACCAACATATTCAACAATGCAAACATAAAGGATATGATCATGGTGACTGTGCGAATAGCTTGAGCATCACCTTCACACTCTTCAAGTTCTCTTAAACGGGTTGCAATCTCTTCTAATGGAGTTCTTCCAGGCATCTTCTTTATCTCATCAAAACGCATGCCTCTTCTAGGCAGAACATGCAATCAAGTACACCCGAGACTGTTTAGTAAGGTGGGATGAATCCAATACCAAACATACCTGGTGTCTCCACCAAAAGATGTGACATGAAGTTGGGGGTAATAAACTTCACGCACCTCTTCACTTCCTGCTGCTTTCGAACTGACAGCCAAAGATATTTATCATTGAGAATGAGACATTAGAAAGAAGCTTTTATGCCAAGATACTGTGAAGATAGTGGGAGAGAGGGAAGGAGTCTCACTTGAGGCTTTCTCACAAGCACAATGGGGGAATACACACAAAGGTGGAGGCTGAAAACAGTTTTCCTCTTCTTAGTTGTGAAAGCCAAAAGAACTCTAGTACAAAGAAATAGAAGAACCCTATATGTGGGTCTCAAACCAAACTCAACTAACTAAGGTGGCATACTAACTGAGCCACGAACTAGTGTAGATAAGGATAGCTGTCATCCAGCTATTATTCGTGGGCGGTGTACCAACCGCATCTGTAGCTAACAAGTCGGTGACATAAATGCACAACGGTCACCCTGGCATATCGCGAGTGGAGCTCGATATCTCAACACTCCCCCTCGAGCTCAATCCCAATTCCTACACACCAAGCAGGTCTCTGAACTTGCGCAGCTTCTTTGCGCCCAATGCCTTTGTGAATATGTCAGCTACCTGATCCTCTGTGCTGACAAAAACTAGATCAATAAGACCTAGTAACACTTTCTCCTGCACATAGTGATAATGCACCTCAATGTGCTTTGTTCTAGCATGAAAGACTGGGTTATTTGCCATACTGCTCATGTTGTCACAATAAATGACAACTGGCCCATCTGTAGACTGATGCATATCATAGAGTAGCTTATGCAACCAAGCTACCTCACATGCAGCCATTGCTGCACCCCTGTACTCAGCCTCTGTGCTCAACAAGGCAACTGTAGGTTGTTTCTTGTTGCTCCAAGTGACTGTAGCACTCCCAAAAGAGAACACATATCCACTGGTAGATCGTCTATCAGAAATACTACCAGCCCAATCAGCATCAGTGTATCCATGCAACTGTATCTGAACCCCAGCCTCATAAAATAGTCCATACTACAATGTGGACTTCACATACCTGAGTATGCGCCTAGCCGCATGCATCTACATCAATCATCACATTTACTAGTTTTTACCAGCTGCTCATCTCATCAAAAACAACATCTCTACTCCCACTGTAAACTTACGAGTAGAGGGGTTATCGCATCTATACCCTTTCTGCTACAGAGAATAACCAAAAAAGATGCACTTCTCAGCTTTTGGATCCAACTTGGACCTCAACTCATCTGGCACATGGACATAGGCAATGCAACCAAAAATTTTCAAATGAGAAATATCTGGTTTCCTACCAATATACATGTCCTCTGGCATCATGCCATGTATTGCTGCAGTGGGAGTCCTGTTCATTTTATAAACTGCTGTAGCAACTGCTTCAGCCCAATAATAATCTGGTAGATCTTTTTCATTTAGCATAGCCCGAGATACCTCTCCAATATGCCTGTTTTTCCTTTCTGCAATTCCATTTTGCTGTGGGGTATGACTGCATGAATATTGCTGCTTTATACCATGCTCTTGCAAACTCATTTGAGAGGTACTCTCCCCCTCCATCTGACCTTAGGCATTTTATTTGCAGGCCTGTTTCTTTTTCAACCATAGCTTTGAAGTGCCCAAACACTTCACTTTTCTTTTTCATAAAATACACCCAAAGTTTTCTGCTGAAGTCATCGATAAATGTGACAAAATAGTGATAGCCTCCAATAGATGCAGCTTTAGTAGTCCACACATCAGAGTGGATTAATTCCAATGGTTTTTTACTCTCTTGAACATGCTTAGGAAATGGTTTCCTTGCCTGTTTTCCAAATTGACAGGCTTCACACACCTTATGCATTTCTGTAACCTTGAATTTAGGCAATCCTGCAACAATATTTTGGGCCTGCATTGATTTAAGTCGTTGTACATTAACATGAACAATGCGTTTATGCCAGATATCAATATCTGCAACTACACCGGTCCCATGTGCAAACATTGCTGCACTCAATTCAGGCATGTCCGCATCCAGTGTAAACATCCTGCCCTTCTTCTTTCCTTTTGCTATCAAGCGACCATTATTTTTCATATCCTCAACAAAGCATCCATGAGGATTAAATCTGACGTGCAAGCCCTGCTCAACCATCTGACCAACAGAAACCAGGTTCTTGGTGATGTTCGGGACATGAAATACATTAGACAAGTATTTCTTTTTCCCATCCTGCATAGACAAAGGAATTTTGCCAATCTGCACAATAGGATGTGCAGTATCATCACCAGTCTCCACAAATCCTGGTTTTTCCATTTTCCTTGCATCCTGCATCCATTCAACATGACCTGTCATGTGGTTTGACGCACCTGAGTCAACATACCACACATCATTGCTTTCTTCTGCACTTGTCATAGAATTTGTCATATGCTGCACCATAAACAAATGCTCATTTATGTCATCACCCTGTCTACTAAACGATGCATAATTGCCTTGTTGCAATTTTCCATTCATAATGTCATTCTGCTTTTTGTAGCAGTCTTTAGCCATATGCCCCATTTTACCACAGTAGTAGCATTCAACATTAGTGTTTGCATTTTGGCCTCTCTGCCATCCACCACGACCTCTTTGGCTCCCCCTGCCTCTAGAGTTACCACGTCCTCCTGCATAGGACTGGTTTTCTTGCATTTGCTACATATTCTGATTTCTACCACGGCCTGCAGATCGGCCTCCTCTACCTCTCCCTCTACCTCTGCCAGCATTTGAGTAGAAGACAGTTTCTTTTGAAGTTTCTGCTGAAGAAGATGCACCACCATTTCTCTGCTCTTCAAAAATTAGAAGAGCAATCAACTCCTCAAAATCAGGAAATTTTTCACGGACGGCAATGGATGTCCGGAACTGTGCATAATCCTTTCCTAGACCATTCAAGGTCACAGAAACTAAATCGTCATCATCCACTGGCGACCCAATGGAAGCAAGTGCATCCGCAATTTTCTTCACCTTCATGTGGTAGTCATTGATGCTCATATTTTCTCTCTGCACATTGTGCAACTCCTGCTTGAGTTGCATTTTCCTGGCTTGCATATTTGTGCTGTACATTTTTGCCAGAGTATCCCATGCCTCCTTTGGTGTACTTGCATCCTGAATATGCACAATCATGGAGTCCGAAATACTGATAGACAGCCAGTACATAACTTTCCTGGCTCTCTCATGCCATCCTTTGAATGCCTGCATTTCCTGTTGATTGGGAACATTAGGAAGAACAGGTTCTTCTTCATTTCCTGTAATGAACTCCCAATAGCCTTTTCCCGTCAAGAAATTTGTCATTCTAAACTTCCATGCCTGGAAGTTGTTCTTGTCAAGCTTTTCAGTGACAATCTGTGAAAGAGAATCAGATGCCATTACAAAACACTGCAAAATATTTTGTCACTGCAAAAAACACAGCTTTTGCCTCACACGGGCAGATCTGCAAAACTGACGAAAGTGGTATTTCACCACACAGTCACTTCCTAGTGACGATTTTGCATCAACAGGCAACAAGCATGAATTTACAACTCCCAATGTCTCTGCGCATAGGCATACGATGCAATTTCTGTGGCAACTTTTCAGCGACCTGCAGAACAGTGGTCGCACAACAAAAACAGGGCCTTTTTCTGAGTGCCTGCGGAGAACTTCTGCCTCCAAAATGGGCCCCGAAATGGAGAATTTCGCCCTCTCCCACAGCATATAATGCCCTCTCGCCACACCGCGAAGGGCGTCTCAATCTGAGACAGTGCACTCTTGCACTTCCGACTGTGCTACCTGCAAAGATTTGCTCCCAAACTCGAAAAAGGAAAGCAACACTGGTCCTCTTACCAGGACACTGCGAACTTGGTTTGCTTTCTTGAGCTCCTTACCACGAACAAGGCTCTGATACCATGTGAAGATAGTGGGAGAGAGGGAAGGAGTCTCACTTGAGGCTTTCTCACAAGCACAATGGGGGAATACACACAAAGGTGGAGGCTGAAAACAGTTTTCCTCTTCTTAGTTGTGAAAGCCAAAAGAACTCTAGTACAAAGAAATAGAAGAACCCTATATGTGGGTCTCAAACCAAACTCAACTAACTAAGGTGGCATACTAACTAAGCCACGAACTAGTGTAGGTAAGGATAGCTGTCATCCAGCTATTATTCGTGGGTGGTGTACCAACCACATCTGTAGCTAACAAGTTGGTGACATAAATGCACCACGGTCACCCTGGCATATCGCGAGTGGAGCTCGATATCTCAACAGATACCACACCATACTTTCCTCCCTCAGATGAGAATGAAGATGGTAACATCCCAAGTGATGTTGTAATCAAGCATAGGGAGAAGGAAAGGATCAGCAGAGGCCATAATCTCAGCGAGCTGGTCTGCACCAAAGAGAAGAGCGATACGTTGTTGAAAGAAGATCTTGTGGCTCAACACTACATGAACTGATATATATCGGGGAGTTTGAAGGGGCTTATTAGGTCGGATGGGTAGATTCTGAGGAAACATTGCACCTCCTTCATAGACACCTTTACACTTAGCTCAAAACACTCTACGAACTATCATTAGACATAGAGGCCTATAACTTTCAATAGAGACATGATATCAGAGATTCAAGCATACAAAGAGATGCGCCTTAAGATGGCTTCGTGCTGATATAAGTTTCATTGAAAACAGATAGACGGTTGAAGAGATATGGATAGTTTACTGGAAGGGGGTAAAAACTGTCATGAAAACAGACTGTCAAACACAGAGACTCATAACTTTTTGCAACAATATATGATTCAAGATCTGATCACAACAAACGTGCGCCTTGAAAAGAGCTTCACGCTGATATAAATTTCATTACAATCGGACTACCAAGCAGAAAGTTATGAGCAAAACACTAACAGGGGGTCAAATTGTTATGAAAACTACCCTTCACCCAGGCTAATTTCGCCTGAGCAGGATGCTCCCTCAAGACTCCACCTTCATCAACGATCCACCCCTCATAGATTTTGCCTAGAAGAGGGGAAGAAGTTTGCATGGTGGCTTGGGAAACAAATGGACCATGTGTGCACAGTGAGCCGCCGAATAGAAAGAACTTTTAAGGCTTTGAAAGAAAGAAAAGGGAAGGGACACTCAAGAGAGAGAGAACCTGAAGTGACCTTCATTACAAATAGAGTGAGAATCCACTCCAACACTACAAACACAAGGGAGAAGAAGAGGTTTCATACATACAAGAGGGAGCGGAAGCTCCAAGACTACTCATAGAGAGAGAATAAACTAGAGAGAGAAAGACTCAAGAGTCTACATAAGAGAATATCTACAAGAGGGAGAGAAGGCTCATGGAAGAGGCTTGGGGAGACTAGAGCTACAGCAACATGAGGCCTAATGGTGGAAGAGATTCTGATGAACAAGGGAGAGGAGGGCTCCTTTTATAGAGATTTTGTTACCCTCCTTCACCCATTTACAATTGCTGCCTGTAGATTCCTTTCCCCATCAATCACATAAGCACGTATGTCACCATCCATGTGTCCCATCAAAAGATGCTCAAGACTCTTAAAATATTGAGAAAGTCAAGAGTCTCCTCACATGGAGCCCATAGGGACCCTCTCTTTTCCACATGTCCACATCCTCCTTATTCCACATAGGAGTTCTAGAAGGATTCCTCTTGACTTCACACTCCTCCACATGCCTTCCACATGCTTGGCATGTGGCCTCTCTTATATTTTTGGAAAACATGGACATGAGCCCACCTCTTTATATGACTCACTCTTCTATTTTCTAAAAACTCATAATATCCCATACACAAATAACTCTCACCCCATACCAAGGTATTTATAATTCATACCTATGGTATTTACAATGAGCCATTCCACTCATCCTCTCAATCCCATACAATATCATAGAAAATAGAGATAAGTGAGAGCTGTTAGGCTATCACTTGATACTCAAACTCTTATCAAACATAGAGAAAAACAATATCAATGCCAAGTTTAAAATATCAATTTTTGGCGTCACAGTAGGATCCTAGTTTTGACACTAGATGAGGTCTCATGGTGATCGTTTGATGGTTAGGAGATGGTAGAAGGATCAATGTACTCCTCGAGGGTTCGAGGACAATGCCCCTAACCTTGGGGTTCTAGGGGCAACACCCCCAATGGTGGTTCGGGGGTAGCACCCCCTGATGGGGGTGTGGAGGCAACACCCCCAACGACGGTATGCCCTCCATTGCATGTGCACGATCATTCACATGTGAATTTTCCCTCGTGCACATGATCGATGGTCAGTGGTCAATGGTCTTTGGCCAGTGGTGAAAGTCAAGCAACACGTGCCACCGTCCTCGCACTTAGTCACACAGTGTGCTAAGTCAATATGCATGTGCCCCCGCCAGCCCACCATTGTCATGGAATTGGTCTACTTCAAAGGGCTATATAAGGAGGCGACTTCTCGAGCCTCATCATCGAATTCAAATACCCCCACCTCCAGTACTTCTCCATCCAGAGTCTGTCTAGATGGCCATCAAAGCTCTACTGGAGAGTGTGCGGGTGGACAACACCATCAGTTGTATCTCATACAAAATTTTATTTTGCTCTATTGTGTCTATCCTCTTGTTAGTGTACTATCGTTGTTGTCAAACGATCTCTCCGCTGCATCGTATTTCTACATTGGTAGTGCATTTTTACATTTGTTAGCACAAATAAAAGATAGGCTATGACAAATGAGGGATTCCTTAATCCCATTTTTGGTGTGGGTCCCTGAGGAGCCCCTCTTTTGATTGCACGTAGACCATGAGGGAGCGTGAATTTCTCCTTGCATGACCTCAAACAACCAAATGGTATCAAATAGAGTGAAAAAGATGGGTCCCCAAAGCCCCTTATGGACATGTGCTAGTGTGCAAGGTTCCAAAGAGCCTCTGATTAAAGTGCACTTGGACCGTGATTATTCTCCGATTGACCTAAATAGAGGGTAGAATGGGATCAAATGGAGTGAAAAACATGGCCTGGTCTCAAAAGCTCATTTTGTATGTGCATTAGCATATCCAAAATGATATCATATAAAGTGGAATACATGGGTCTCTAGAGCCTAGTTGGGATGTTTACTAGTGCACATCAAAAGGCGGCTCCAAAGAGCCCCTATCTTGACTGCACTTGGACCCTAAATGTTTCCCCACTCTACCTCAAATAGAGAGTAGAAGGGGATTGAATGGAATGGGAAACATTGTTCTTCAAAGCTCATTTTGTATGTACACCAATGCACGTCCAAACTGTTCCTCTGAAGAACACCTATTTTAATTCCACCAGTGAGCAAGATGGGATGGGAGGGGGTGGAAAACTAGGGTCCCTAAACCCCATTTTAGATGTGCACTAGCGTACATCCAAAATGGGGCTTCAAAGAGCTATTATTTTGAGTCCAACAGTGGGCAATATTGGATCCAAGGGGGTGGAAAATAGAGCTTCTCAAAGCCTATTTTGGATGTGTGCTAACACACATAAAAATGAGGCCCCAAAGACCCCCTCTTTTGAGTTAACTTGGACCCAAAGGGACCCAAAATTGTACATCAAAATGTGGTTCCAAAGAGCCCATATTTTGAGTCTACTTGAGTCCTTAACTATTTCTTGCTTTGCCTCAGATAGAGGAAAAAATGGGATCGAATGAAGTTGAGGGCCAATTTTAAATTTGGTTGGAATGGTCCACATAGGACGATTGAGGTACACATTAGAATGATTTACATAGGATATGATTGAGAATGAATGAGGTGCATGATATTGGTATAGAGGAATTGAATGATTTGAAAGGGCATGTAACTCTTGAGATGATTAATGGAAGTTGAGTTAAACCTTACAAAAGTGCAACACTGAGTATGGTAATAGTAATCAGTTGACGAGGGCTTGGCAAGATGCCACATGTCAACATCAAGTGTATTAAACTCACCATTACTAAGACTAATCATGAGAGGTATAGCGAGTTGTTTTGGTTGAGGTATCACATGGGACACCATATTTGATGGTGCATCTTTCTCATTGCATCGTTGCTCCATGAAGCAACTCAAAGTGCTTACACTCTCCTTCCCTCCCTTTGCCTTCTCTTTTCCATCGTTAGCTTCCCTTGCATCCTAGCTCTTACTAGCATCCCTAATCTCAACTCAACCACTTCTAGAAGAGGAGAAATATGTGCCACAATATAAAAAAATATCCCTCTAGATGCAAGGACCCTATCAAATCAATCAACCCCCTATAGCAATCAAGATTCTTAGTAGGAACAAGTTATTAGATATGACAAATTCTCTAGTGGTGCAATGTTCGAAGCCTCAATGTTAGAACTCACATGAGGATGGCATACATAGTATCGACATACATGAATGATGCATTCACCTCAACAAACGACTATATGAAGACATGTCCATGCTTGGAATGAGGCGAGTGGGATTGACTAAGAGAGCTCAACGGGCAACTTTGGCTCATTATGACAACCAATTTGTAGAAAAAACATTTCACTAATCAAAGGACAACCTCATCACAAGGTGAATGATGCAAAGAAGCAACCCTTCTTTTGATTCCTTATAGACTACATTCGTCAACAAGCACCTTCTACTCCACAAGCTTCCTAGGATGCTACTCTGATTAACCTCGAGCTTCACCCTCTACGCCCCTACCCCATCCCCCCACCGCAAGCTTTTGATATTTACCTCTTCTAAGAAGGGACCATTTGGAGCTAGAATTACTACTATTTTACTTTCGTCCTTATTTTATATTGCATGCAGCATCATTTTATCCTTCCGTATGTGAAAAATGTATAACAAGGAGATTTTTAAACATCCTTGTGTTGAACCCACGTGCTATACTGAGATTTTTAAACATCCTTGTGTTAAACCACGTGCTATACTTCCATATTTATGAGAGAAAACAACCCCCCTTCCCAGCTTTTGATATTTACCTCTTCTAAAATTACAACTATTTTGCTTTTGTCATTTTACATTGCATGCAACATCATTTATGTAGACAACTATTTTGCTTTTGTCCTCATTTTATATTACATGCAACATCATTTATGTAAACATAGGAAATAAGTATGTTGGCCAAACTACAAGCCTTCCTTACAATGTCTACCTAATCTAGTTAAACCCTAAACTTTGCAACCAATTTACAAAGCGGACTAAGTTAAATGGATTTTTTGGAAAATAGACACAAATTATAAAGGTAAGACAGTTGAATGAGAGAAGCACACCATATGAGCAAACTGGGAATTTGGGAGTCACGATAGACATACATGCACAATCAACCTCCTCCGTGGGTATACTACAATGGAGAAAAATACAGCATCATGCATAACAGCTTCAAGAAGCCAACCAGGCTTCTTCCTCGCCTTCTGGTTGGGTTCAACAGTCACAGGAACGCACAGGACAGCTTGAGAAGCTCCTATCTTGTAAAATGTACAAGGGTAGCCATCTGCAGTTCTCCCCCTTCAAAATGCTGGACTATGGAGAATCGTTCTTGAAACAACCTGCTATTTTCCTCCTAGAAATTATAATGCGCAGCCATTTGTGGTTAGCACGGATCAACTACAAACACGATAATGTCAGCTTGAGAAGCAGCTCCTGACTTGTAAAATGTATCAGTTCTCCCCTCCAAAATGCTGCGCTATGAAGAATCGTTCTACAAGCTGCTCAGTGCTATGCATTTTCAAGTCCCTCCCAGAATTATAAGCAGTCGTTTGCAGTCTGCATGTATCACCTAAAAGCATCATAATATCCCGTTGGCCTGAAGGATGACATCAAACATGAGTTGCAAGCTTTGTACAAAGAATCTGCTCGCTGCACCAGCCTTCATCAGCTCGTCACATACACAACCTCACAAATCCCATACCTTAGCTTGGCTCCCAAGCTCTTCCAGAAAGGCTCTGCTGGGGAGCCTTGTGGAGCAGTTATGAAAGAGTACGCTGCCTGTGCATTCTCCCATATGCCCAACCCTGCAATCTTCCTTCTGTCCAAGGAATTATAGAATGTACAGGATCGTAACCCCTCAATCTTGTTCAAATACGCCTTGAGAATCGCCAAACAGGAGTAGGCAAGCACCTCCTGATGGTCGGGATCTGCTTGGATCCACCGAAAATGGACTGCTTCTCCCTTCGATAACTCTGCAATCGAGTCCTTCTCTTTACATTCTCCGCAGGAGAGCGCATACCGGCTGCAGTCAATAGTATCGGCCACTGAAGAAATTCTGTGTTGCAAAGAATCAATCTGTGGGGAAAAGCTCATCAGCCGGTTACACGGTACCTGGGCGAAAAGACGCCTAACTAGAAGCAGGCATAGTGGCTCTTACCTCCAAGAACTCGCTCACGCTTTCACTAGATTCCACCATCGGCCTTCCTTTTCGAGTAGCATACACCGCCACCTACACGATGGTACATGCGTTCAGTTAGCGGAGCCCTGCTCGCCTGCTTTGGTCAAGGAGTTAAGTGCAGCGACCACAAATCGAGTTCGAGAAGCACATGCTGTTGCCAAAAGAAAAGCAAAGAAACTTACCCAGTCGCCATTGGTGAGTCCCCTCAGAATTGCGAACTTGAAGGTGCGGGACTTCTCTACAGATCTGATAATGTTGTGTAGTTGGCGTAGTAGATCTTCCATGGAGTAGCCAGGCCGCGGTTTGTAAACACAAATGCAGACGGTAGGAGAGCCGTCGCACAACAAGGGAACTGACATGCTCGTAGTGCTTGACCTGAAATTACTTCTCAGGAGATGCTTGATCTGGATCAGCGAAAGGGGCGAAGGATTTCGGGATACTGCTGCAGAAACCTCACGATATGTAACAGCGATCTGAAGAGAGCTGCGAATTGTGGGAGCCTGTTGGATGGCAAGTCTGGCGTGTTCTTCGAGTGCATTGTCAATTTGTCCTTCAACAACCGGAGCACTGGGCACGCACTTCGAGGCGTAAATATTAACCTATAGGCTGTAGCCATTAAAACACCACGCATGATGGCATCGATAAATTATTTTCATTGGTTTCATCGCCGCGAAAGCTTAATATGATCAGAATACAATTGGAAATCCAGCCGAACGGATTATGCGGGAATCGGGATTTGAATTTTGTAGCAAAGAATAAGCGTTGTAACTTGTAGGCTGTAGCTCGGGCTGTGATCTTGAACGATCACATGCGACGTATTTTTCCAAACATTACGTGAAGATTCAACAGCCGCTGGCGTAGCCGACAGCTGCCGACTCCTGCTTATAATAATTGTTGATGAACTCCGATAGAGTGGCTATCGATAATCGTTGAAATCTTCCCGAGGCAGATTATAGACCGTAGCGTGACAGCAGATGGTGAAACATTATTACACTCAACTTTTCTGGGAAGAATTCAAAAAACCTCCAAGCTCATCAAACTTGAGATACAATTTCATAAACTTAAAGGTTGTGGCATAATTTATAACTACATTTGCAAAAAATTGCAGGTTTTTGTGAGCTCTAATTCTTTTTCTTGACGTCAAAATCGAAATTCTTCCATTCACCCGCCACTAAACCCGGGTTTTTAATGAACACTGGTGAAAATTCACCTCGTGAGTGGAAACACGAGTCAACTGCACCCTCTTAGTGAAGAGCTAGCCATAGTGTGAATGCCCTAGTGGCATAATGTTTACAGAAAACAGTTTGTCCATCAAACTGCAAATCTTCCAAATTCTTGAAGGTTTTTTCACACAAATTCTTTGCTTAAAACATCCCACCATGCATGAATTTCATAATGACCTTGCTTTCCCAATGAAGATTGTTCTCTTGTAAGAAGTTTTCAATTATTAGAAAATGACTCATATACCAGCACTTTTTTATGGAAATAAAATCTTTTTCGCATTTCTACTTCTCATTTGTCAATACAAAACGCTAGGCACTTGTAAACACTCCATTACAAACTCAATCATTATCAAATTCAATCATGGGCCACATCCCACCAAACACTACGACACCATGGGAATGTGGGATAAATTTTTTTAGCATCATGAAAAGTGCAAAACAACACTAGGTGAACATATTTTTAACACTCCAAAAGATGTACATGCCTCACCCTACTCATGAAGGAATGGAAAATCCTATTGGTATTCATGTGTGTGAGTTGAGAAGGCGTGACAAGCACTTTATGTTAAAAAATTTACTTAAGTTGGTCCCACTCGCGTATATTTAGCACTCCCTTAGTAGGCCCAAGGGCTTTTGCTTTCATGAATGTGGTTCTCCACATTTTGGGCACCTTATGTTGTTTTGTACTGGGTCACTCGAGAGAGTCGGATCATGGTTTACATATACCTATATATATACACACACACACATATACATAGAGATAGATAGATAGATAGATAAAGAGTTCAAGAATTGTTAATTTCGCAAAGCTTATGAATACTACTCCACTAAAATGCAAAAAGTTAACAGGGCTTTTGATGTCCATAAGGCCTGCAGAAACCATGTAACTCATATTAAAAATCCAAACATGATGGGTTCTTCTCTGAGGTCATACCAACCCATTGGGGCTTCAAAGCTAACCTTCAGAAAACCTTTTAACTTCAAGGGATACGAGTCTTTATGTCTCATTCCATCATTTATAGATTGTCATCATTTTCAAATAATTTTACATAGTTATTATCCTTAGTCCCCCCCAACTCCAACTCCTTCCTAGCTTCTGTTTCCTTGTTCTTTAATTTAACTAATTACACATCTTCTTCCCAGCTTGAGAAGCATTATTTGTGATAAATGCACTCTCTTATTCATCTAAGAAGCTATAGACAATTGCTTCTTCCACAATTGATCTCGACTTTTACCATGGCCATTTGATCTAGCTTTATAAAACTTATGAATACAAAATTTTCAAAATAGAGCCAAGCCCATCATAATGCTAAGATTGAAAGTAGTCACCATGTTCTAAAGTCTAAGCATAGCCATAAGAGCTCCTTTTAGCTTAAACAACACACAAATTTAAAGTTGCAAACCTTAAGTGCAATAATAAGATCATTTTCATGTTGTAAAACTATGGACTTCCAATGTTCAGAATAGGAGCTCTTATTTGTGCTAACATTCAAGAGATTCCCAGTTGTCCTCATCTAAGTGACTATCAACATCTTTTTGACCATCTCTCATAGCAGTTAACTATCCACAATGGACATGTTCACAATTGTGTGGGAGCATGTTAATGAAGATATTAATAGAGCATGGTTTGTTGGGAGCTATAAATATGAGCTGTGAGAGGTAAAAAGGGTGGAGCATTTTTCTTCCTACCACATATTAGAAACCATTACATGTTAAAGAAATGGTCTAGCAAACACATGTGACTACCAAATGTATCCCACATAGAAAGTGGGTGAACAAGGAGGAAGCGATATGATGCCTTCCAAGAGAGGAGGCCTATATCCCTAGATCCATTTTAGGGGATTGGGTTTTCACATGTTTGGATAAGCAAACTGGGACCCCACATGTGTCCCTGATGACATAACTCATACATTCATTAGCTCTATTTCTAAATGGTATCAAAGAGATCTCTCATTTACAACTCACATGGATACGAGATAGGCAAGTAGAAGAGGTGGTCAATTGATGACATAGAGCAATGGGATGAGCAAAGCATAATGCGCATTGCACCAAATATCATGCTAGAGATATAGCACCAAAGACTTGTAAAGATACTAGGAGAGAGGCAAGGGGTCTCACTTGCGGCTTTCTCACATACACAATGGGGGAATACACACAAAGGTGGAGGCTGAAAATAGTTTTCCTCTTCTTAGTTGTGAAAGCCAAAAGAACTCTAGTACAAAGAAATAGAAGAACCCTATATGTGGGTCTCAAACCAAACTCAGCTAACTAAGGTGGCATACTAACTGAGCCATGAACTAGAGTACATAAGGATAGCTGTCATCCAGCTATTATTCGTGGGCGGTGTACCAACTACATGTACAATTAACAAGTTGGTGACATAAATGCACAATGGTCACCCTGGCATATCACGAGTGGAGCTCGATATCTCAACACTCCCCCTCGAGCTCAATCCCAATTCCTGCACACCAAGTAGGTCTCGGAACTTGCGTAGCTTCTCTGTGCCCAGTGCCTTCGTGAATATGTCAGCTACTTGATCCTCTGTGTTGACATAAACTAGATCAATAAGACCTAGTAAAACCTTCTCCTACACATAGTGATAATGCACCTCAATGTGCTTTGTTCTAGCATGATAGACTGGGTTATTTGCCAAGTGTATACTGCTCATGTTGTCACAATAAATGACAACTGGCCCATCTGTAGATGTACTCTATCCACTCATATCTGCTCATGCAATCTGCCCACTAATAAACTTCTTGGTAAATGGTAAAAGGTCTTATTTAATAGCATGTTATGAGTGTTAAACCACATGTGAGCGAAGGGACTGATAACGATTAGGAACTAGTTAGAAAAATTTGAGCATGGCTTCGATTGGCAACTTGGAGAATGGTCTCTCCTCTAAGGCAATCTAATCTATGCTAAACTATGCTAAACCAACCGTCGAAGCGAAGAAAAGCAATAAATAATTTCTTTTTCTGTGTTCATTTTAATGTGCTGGGGTTTAAGAGGCTCTCGGGGGGGTCACTCATCATATGTAACCCTATCACGTGAGTTCAACAAAAGGGTATTTTTTTTTCTAAAATTTACAGAAATAAATATACCTAAGGGATTATTTAAAATAGTTTTGGAAAAAATTTACAGATTTGTATAGAAAAGGGGTACATTTTATTAATGAAAAATTTATACAGATAAGGGATTTTAGAAATATGCCTTGAACGCACGTGGTATAGAGGGTTTATACATAGTGACCCCCCCGAGAAGAGGCTTAAATATGCAAAAGAAGGGGTTTTGATGTAGAGGCTAAACCTGCATGTGAGAGAAATGAAGAACAAGTATCTATAGAAAAGTTAACATTTTTCAATTTAAAAGATGAATATATATAAAAATATTATCTCACCTTCAAAACAAAACATAAATTCACTCTTTCATAATTTTTTAAAAGTATAATATAAAACATATAAATATATAAAACTCTCTCTTTCCTCTGAACTTTCTCTCTCTCTCTCTCTCTCTCTAGACTCCTAATTCTCTCTGTAGCCAAAGTCAAGACACCTCATTCTCTCTCTTAATCTCTCTCTCTCTCTAACAACTCTTATGTGTTTCCCTCTCTGTCCTCATCCCACTCATTCTCTCTCTTAGTTTATCTCAAGTCTCTCTTTCTCTCCCTCTTCTCTCTCTCTCCCTCTCTATCTCTCTCTTGTTGGGATATCTCAAGGTGTATGCCTCAGGCACACCTTATGTTTCTATGTGTGAGTGCTAGAGGCACAGTTAGGTGCCCACAAGCACAGTTAGGTGGTGGAGAGCCACATAGGATGATTGAGAGAATCTAGGAGCAGATTGAGGAGATAATTGTGGAGCTCTGAGGTCATCAGTGATGTCAGTGACCTTGTATGAGGTGCCTACTTAAGGACCTCACTTTTCTTCATTCCATAAGCAAGTATTCTGATTTTGTGTCCACTCTACTCTTTCCTTTCAGTGTTCCAACATGGTATCAGAGCCATTTGATCCTCCTTGAGC